>NC_092151.1:72039694-72339694 GCF_045791955.1 Oncorhynchus clarkii lewisi | reverse complement strand
GGGTCGGGTGGCGGGGCCGCCATTCCATGATCTTCTCTTTTAGAATCTTCTCAACCCTACAGGTAAGGGAAGTGGAGGTGTTAACCTCCATATAGCGTGCCTTCGGGAAGTATTCAGGACCCCTACATTTTGTTAGGTTATTCTAAAATGTATTATTGTTTTTTTTCCCTCATCAATCCACACATAATACCCAATAATGACAATGCAAAAACAGGTTTTAAATATGTTTGCTAATTTATTAAAAATAAAAACTGATATCACATTTACATAAGTATTCGAACCCTTTACTCAGTACTTTGTTGAAGCACTTTTTGCAGCAATTATAGCCTACAGTCTTCTTGGGTATGACCCTACAAGCTTGGCACACCTGTATTTGGAGAGTTTCTCCCATTCTCTGCAGATCCTCTCAAGCTCTGTCAGGTTCGATGGGGAGCGCTGCTGCACAGCTATTTTCAGATTTCTCCAGAAATGTTAGATCGGGTTCAAGTCCGAGCTCTGGCTGGGCCACTCAAGGACATTCAGAGACTTGACCCGAAGCCACTCCAGCGTTGTCTTGGCTATGTTCTTAGGGTCGTTATCCTGTTGGAAGGTGAACCTTCACCCCAGTCTGAGGTCCTGAGCACTCTGGAGCAGGTTTTCATCTCTGTACTTTTCTCCGTTCATCTTTCCCTCAATCCTGACTACCGTAATTTCTGGACTATTAAGCGCACCTGAATATAAGCCGCACCCACTGAATTTTATAAAAATATGTATTTTGTACATAAATAAGCCGCACATGTCTATAAGCCGCAGGTGCCTACCGGTACATTGAAACAAATTAACTTTACACAGCCTTTAAACAAACATGGCTTGTAACAAAAATAAATAGGCTTTTAAATGAAACACGGCTTGTAACAAAAATAAATAGGCTTTAACGAAACACGGCTTGTAAAAAAAAAAAAAAAAAAGCAGTAAACAGTAGCCTACCAAGAAAGTCTTTGGTCACTATCTTCCTCCTCCTGTGCACTGAAACCACTGAAGTCATCTCCTTCGGTGTCGGAGTTGAATAGCCTCAGAATTGCTTCTTCCGGGCCTCCCGGGTGGCGCAGTGGTTAAGGGCGCTGTACTGCAGCGCCAGCTGTGCCATCAGAGTCCTGGGTTCGCGCCCAGGCTCTGTCGTAACCGGCCGCGACCGGGAGGTCCGTGGGGCGACGCACAATTGGCCTAGCGTCGCCCGGGTTAGGGAGGGCTTGGTCGGTAGGGGTGTCCTTGTCTCATCGCGCACCAGCGACTCCTGTGGCGGGCTGGGCGCAGTGTACGCTAGCCAAGGTGGCCAGGTGCACGGTGTTTCCTCCGGCGCATTGGTGCGGCTGGCTTCCGGGTTGGATGTGCGCTGTGTTAAAGAAGCAGCGGCTTGGTTGGTTGTGTATCGGAGGACGCATGACTTTCAACCTTCGTCTCTCCCGAGCCCGTACGGGAGTTGTAGCGATGAGACAAGATAGTAGCTACTACAACAATTGGATACTATGAAATTGGGGAGAAAAAGGGGTAAAATTAAAAAAAAAAAAAAAAAAGATTTGCTTCTTCCGATGTTGGATCGTTTTCATTGTCGCTCTCGTCACTTTCATCCGGAGGCAAATTCCCCGCTGCCCTCTTCAACACGCAGCAGTCCAGCCTTTCGAAACCCGTTGATGATAGTGGATTTTTTGACAATGCTCCACGCTATCAGGACCCACTGGCAGACTTGACCATCAGTTGCTCTTCGCATGCGGCCCGTTTTCTCCCCACTTGTCATCCAAGCCTCCCACTGAACACTGAGCGCCACCTTGATGGGAAGTTTGAGCGCGCTCGATTTACGTCACATTATGTGACGGTGCTCAGTTTTTTGGCGGCATGAATCTATAAAATCTATAAATTAGCCGCGTCATTGTATAAGCCGCGAGGTTCAAAGCGTGGGGAAAAAAGTAGCGGCTTATAGTCCGGAAATTACGGTAGTCTCCCAGTCCCTGCAAACCATCCCCACAACATGATGCTGCCACCACCATGCTTCACCGTAGGGATGGTGCCAGGTTTCCTCCAGACGTGACACTTGGTGTTCAGGCCAAAGAGTTGAATCTTGGTTCTCATGGTCTGAGAGTCTTTAGGTGCCTTTTGGCAAACTCCAAGCGGGCTGTCATGTGCCTTTTACTGAGGAATGGCTTCAGTCTGGGCCTGATTGGTGGAGTGCTGCAGAGATGGTTGTCCTTCTGGAAAGTTCTCCCATCTCCACAGAGGAACTCTAGAGCTCCCTGACCAAGGCCCTTCTCCCCCGATTGCTCAGTTTGGCTGGTGCGGCCAGCTCTAGGAAGAGTGTTGGTGGTCCCAAACCTATTCCATTTAAGAACGATGGAGGCCGCTGTGTTTTTACGGACCTTCAATGCTGCAGAAATTTTTTTGATACCCTTCCCCAGATCTGTGCCTCGACGCAATCCTGTTTTGGAGCTCTATGGACAATTCCTTTGACCTCATGGCTTGTTTTTTGCTTTGACATGCACTTTCAACTGTGGGACCTTATATACAGTCTTGGCCAAAAGTTTTGAGAATGACATATTAATTTTCACAGTCTGCTGCCTCAGTTTGTATGATGGCAATTTGCATATACTCCAGAATGTTATGAAGAGTGATCAGATGAATTCCAATTAATTGCAAAGTCCCTCTGCCATGCAAATGAACTGAATCCCCCAAAAACATTTCCACTGCAATTTCAGCCCTGCCACAAAAGGACCAGCTGACATCATGTCAGGGATTCTCTCGTTAACACAGGTGTGAGTGTTGACGAGGACAAGGCTGGAGATCACTCTGTCATGCAGATTGAGTTCGAATAACAGACTGGAAGCTTCAAAAGGAGGGTGGTGCTTGGAATCATTGCTCTTCCTCTGTCAATCATGGTTACCTGCAAGGAAACAAGTGCCATAATCATAGCTTTGCACAAAAAGGGCTTCATAGGCAAGGATATTGCTGCCTGTAAGATTGCTCCTAAATCAACCATTTATCGGATCATCAAGGACTTCAAGGAGAGCGGTTCAATTGTTGTGAAGGCCTCAGGGTGCCCAAGAAAGTCCAGCAAGCGCCAGGACCATCTCCTAAAGTTGATTCAGCTGCGGGATCAGGGTACCACCAGTACAGAGTTTGCTCAGGAATGGCAGCAGGCAGGTGTGAGTGCATCTGCATGCACAGTGAGGCGAAGACTTTTGGAGGATGACCTGGTGTCAAGAAGGGCAGCAAAGAAGCCACTTCTCTCCAGGAAAAATATCAGGGACAGACTGATATTCTGCAAAAGGTACAGGGATTGGACTGCTGAGGACTGGGGTAAAGTCATTTTCTCTGATGAATCCCCTTTCCGATTGTTTGGGGCATCCGGAAAAAAGCTTGTCTGGAGAAGACAAGGTGGCTCAGGGAAGAAAACATTGATATTATGGGTCCATGGCCAGGAAACTCCCCAGACCTTAATCCCATTGAGAACTTGTGGTCAATCCTCGAGGCGGGTGGACAAACAAAAAAAACACATTCTGACAAACTCCAAGCATTGATTATGCAAGGGGTCTGAATACTTTCCGAAGGCACTGTACTGTGATGCAGTATGATGATGTGTTGATTTCTTTCTAGGTTAGATGACTTGCCTGTCCTGCAGCTCTGCAGCCACTGCCTTGTCTGTGTGTTGATACACCAGCTCCTCAGGCTAAACAGAGAAGAGAAGACAGAAGGGT
The DNA here is from genome assembly GCF_045791955.1 of Oncorhynchus clarkii lewisi. Classification (NCBI taxonomy): domain Eukaryota; kingdom Metazoa; phylum Chordata; class Actinopteri; order Salmoniformes; family Salmonidae; genus Oncorhynchus; species Oncorhynchus clarkii. The sequence goes on along the minus strand of NC_092151.1, from coordinate 72,335,969 downwards.
AAGCACTGTACAGGTCAAAGTCTAGAGAGATACTGAGGCTAGGTCTTAAGAGATAAATCATGTGTGGTGGTCACTGGTCACACTTGGCCTCACCTGAACACTGGACAGCCCAGGGTTTGGAAAAGCCCTGGAGAAGAACGGTTTCCAGAGTTTGGCTTTGGTGACATCAAAACTCATCCTCAGTGGAGAGGTGTACACCTGAACGTTGAACCATACCTAGAGGACAGAAGGAGTGAATATGGTATATAGAGAAACCTGTCAGACAAAACATCTTACTTCAGTCATATCATGTAAATTGGATTAGAATACCGACTCACATTGTCAGCACTGACCAGACATCCCACAGTCTGTAGAGGGCAGAAGGAGTCATACTGGCCGTAGTACTGACCACTGCTGGGGTTCCAGATGAGGTAGCGACTCTGCTCATAGGTCAGCACATACGCTGTGGGTCCCTAGGATGGAGAGGTGACAAGAGTTTTCACGAAACAGATACCACAGAACAGAGCTGTTATAGTATGGTAGAGGGAGGTAAGTTGACCATTTTTTACATTCAGCATCACTTTCTTACAAAGATATCTACATATATTTCAGGATGTTGTGTATCCCTGGAAATCAGAATTCATGTAAACATTACAGTTTTTAAAATGTAGCTTGTCCCAAAAAAGCGGACTCTTGGCACAATTTACCCTGGGTTTGGGGTAGGTTGAGCCGCCTACAAATGTCTGTGCTGAATGGAATATTACCACTACCTTTTTAAAACCATGTCTATCTTTATTTTCCAAACACAATTCAACACAATCATGATGACATTTTTGTCTTTTAAATCATTTTAAGCATATTTTAAAAACAGACTTAACACCTAACAAACAGTTTTAACATAGGCCAGATCCTGTTGTTACCTCATATCCCAGGAATAATGCCTTGCATTATACCTGGGATGAAAACAGTTCAATTTGCTCAACTTACCCCATGGCCATTGGCTCAACTTACCCCAAGGCAAACATTTTGACTATATTAGCTTACACAGGTACAGTGATGCACTTTCATGCTAGGTTTAGGACCTAATTTTGAAGCTTATAGAGACCCCAACTGATATATAGAACACTTTAAATTGTTACTTGGGTTTAGATACAAGCATCATGAAACCTCTTAACACAAATTCATTTGTGTTGGTGAAAATCTGTTTTTTGGACCACTTTTTCCATGTTGTTTCTTCCTTCACAGACTATATGAAATGATGACCTCTTCCAAAATATTTGGCCGAATTTTGTGTATGGTTTCCTAGAAACAGGTGGGTCAACTTACCCTCCTCTCCCCTAACTGTAAAACAAGTCAAGGTTGGTCATCAGTCTTAACTAGTATGCAGTTCTTTAAATTTGTTTTGGACTAATGTAGTTAAGAAAATTCAATCAGTAAGGCTGGTCTAAATGGATCGTCACTTTTCATCTAGTAAACTCCTAATTCACATTGCTTCCTATCTCACTCATCAGTATAGCAGGTATTTATAGGGTAGTGTCAATGTTACTTCATCAGCATGGCAGGTATTTATAGGGTATTGTCATTGTTACTTCATCAGCATGGCAGGTATTTATAGGGTATTGTCATTGTTACCTCATCAGCATGGCAGGTATTTATAGGGTATTGTTACTTCATCAGCATGGCAGGTATTTATAGGGTAGTGTCATAATGTTACCTCATCAGCATGGCAGGTATTTATAGGGTAGTGTCATAATGTTACCTCATCAGCATGGCAGGTATTTATAGGGTAGTGTCATAATGTTACCTCATCAGCATGGCAGGTATTTATAGGGTATTGTCATAATGTTACCTCATCAGCATGGCAGGTATTTATAGGGTAGTGTCATAATGTTACCTCATCAGCATGGCAGGTATTTATAGGGTAGTGTCATAATGTTACCTCATCAGCATGGCAGGTATTTATAGGGTATTGTCATAATGTTACCTCATCAGTTTTCCTCCTTTCCTTTTAGCAACAGTGCAGATTGTCATTGACCTATTAACCTCAGCCTATGAGCATGGCACTAATGCAATTCCACCACGGTTGCTGATTAAGCTTTTGGCTTACTAGTGCAATAATCACTTTCCTTTCAACCAATGTTGAATGCCAGCATCTGGCTCTATTCCTCGGAGACCAGGCCTACCCCTAACTATTCAATAAAATTTCTTATTAGATTTAGTCTCTGTTCATTCAGTTAAGCCTGTACTTGATTGAAGTCTAGTTGTCCAGCTTTGTGTTGCTCACCTCAGGAATGGCGCTGCCGATGATGAGCCAAGCCTTCTTGCCCATAGACAGGAAGTAATTACAGAGCAGTACAGCATGTTCCTCCTCATCGCCTGCCAGCAGGGTCAGGAATTGCTTCCAACAGGAAAAGGAAACCCAGAGTTACTAAGAGCCCGCCCTCTACTAAGACTATTGGAATCTACAATCAGAGTCTCTGAATATGTGTCTCACATCACAGGTGCTCCACAGGTCACAGACACCAGCAAATGAGACGCTATCAGGCATAGAGGGGATGAGAGAAACATACCGAGCTATCAGCTCCTTGAGAGAGGGAAGGAGAGGGAGACACGGGTATGAAATCAAGCAACAGTCAAAGCTTGAGAGTGCTATAACTCAGCAATCAGACTGAGGCTCCATTATCAGTAGTGACTGTTTGTGTTGTCTCAGCGGAGACCTGACCTGACTGACCGTGGCCTCCTGGGGGCTGTTGGGGAAGGCGTCGAGCAGCTCCTGCGGGGGGTTGAGGGGGCGGAGGTAACGGCTGATGAACACAGTCTTCCCGTTGATGTCGATGACGGTGGTCAGGCAGGGACGGTTGGGGTAACTCACTGCTGCGTCCCTCTCAAAGACCTCTGAGGCCAGCAGTAGACGCTCGCTCTCCTGGCTGTCAAACTGGGACGAGGGTCAGAGGAGTAGAGTGGGGGGGGGGGGGGGTTACCATAAAGCTACAGCAGTACACTTAGATCAGCGAGAGTCAGATGGTCTGCATATATTTGTGTCTAGTCTACTAATAACTGTGAGGGAGGAGGGATGTTGATGTGGGACCGCTGAACAATGGACAGTTAGACTGCTTGGGTACATTAGTCACAGTGTGATGTAGTCAACATCTATCTAATCAAAACACAATGTTAATGCCATCATTCAGTTTACTGCAGATAGCATATCTCAGTAAACAGGTACCTTTACTTCCTTCATCTAACAAATGCAGCAAAGGACAGAAAAAAGAAAAGAAAATCGACGTAAACCTCACTCTTCAGAGAATAAAGAAATAATGAAGGAATGTTAATAACTCATGCATTTAGTAAATAAAAAAAATGAAAAAGGCTATGACAGATCAAACACAGAGAGAGCCTGGAGACAGCTAGGACATACAGAGACAGCCTGCCAGGCTGACTAACCTTCTCCCTGACAGTCTCTCCAGGTACCAGCTGTGGTTCTATGGTGATGAAGAGTGTGATGAAGGCTCCTTCACTAAGACTGCGTACAGCGTCGTAGCCACCATCACTGGCCAGGCTGCGCTCCTTACTGTATCCCAACAACACCGGTGGGGTGTCCACCTTAAACGTGCCGTCAATCTGCCAGATCAGGTCAGACAACAGAACCACAGCAGTAAGTTACTTATGTCAATGTGAGTCACTGTCTGTCAATCAGGGGTCTGGTGTCATAGATAGTTAGTCTTACCCTGGACTGGAAGTAGATAGTACTGAAGGGAATCTTCACAGAGCCCAGCCAGTGTTTCTCTAGCCGTGTGTGGACTTCTCTCCCCCTATCCTCTCCATCCTGAAAATAGAAGAAAGATTTAAACTGACAAAACATAATGACACAGAAAGTGTATGGATAATGTAGTTTACTGTGCTGTAATGTGTAATATGTTTTCCTGAGCCAGAGGGCATGGGAAGTCCCGTTGATTCACATTCTTTTGATGTCCTACTCACTCCTCCCAATTCATAATGGACTTCATCAAATATGTTGATGAAGACCTCGTCTTTCACTGACTGCAGGCTAGCAGTGCTGTAGTCTCCATTTGGGGCACTGTGGCAAGAACAAAAAAACATGCTTGATAAATCTTTTAAACAAACATTCATAGATAATACCATATATGTGATCATGAAATTGACCATGTGTGGTCAAAGAGATGTCCCAATTTAGACCAGTCATGGACCAGTCACACACTCACCTGAATGGCAGTTGCAGGTCCTCGTTCCAGCAGGGGTTTGGTCCGTCTGCTGTTGTGGTCTGAAGAACAGTGCGCTGGAACGATACCTCCACAAAGGGCCTGACCTGCACCTGGAAAACACAGATTCACAACACATACACAGGTAAGACGAACTAATACAGACAAATATACACATACATTAAGGGAATATTCTGCAGTTACAGCCACTGATCCAGGTGAAGATCAGACGTGTTACCTGGTTGAGGAGCCAGTCGCTGCCCTGGATGGCACTCTGGGATGACTGGCCTGCTGTAAACGTCTCAGTGAAAGAGCGGACCGACTTAGACGCCACTGCAGGTTTGCTGGTAGAAGAGATAAACATTAGGAGTTTAAAATAGTCCAGGAATGTTGTAGACATAATACTCTCCAGTATGACCTTGTTGCTGCAGTAAATAAAAGCTTTCTTATTATTTCATGTCTGGAGATGTTGTGGAAGGTTTACGGATGTCTGTAGATGTAATATACCCAGTATGTGACTAGAAGTTCTGAGGTCGTACCTGGCTTGGGGCTTGCGGATGGGGATGTCGTAGGCCCGGATAATGTTGAGAAGTAATCTAATGTCCCCGTCAGACAGATTCTGAGCTGTCACTTTCTTCCTCTCTTTCCTCTGAGGCTTCAGGGGCCGCTTAGGTTCAGCCAGCTTGAACAGATTCAGGCCAAGTATCCTGACGGTCAAAACAACAGCTGTCATTCCAGAGAAAGAGTATATTCTCCTTCACTTTACAGGGTAAACACAGACCATACTACCACATACTCTATCTTCCAGTTTACTTACTGTTTACTTACTGTGAGGGGATGATTGACACAAATACCAATAGAACACCAATGCTATACTCAGGTAAAAAAGGTGCTATCTAGAACCTAAAAGGGTTCGTCGGCTGTCCTCATAGTAGAACCCTTCTTGATTCTTTCTAGAATCCTTTTGGGTTCCATGTAGGCCTCTTTCTACAGAGGGTTCTACAGGGAACCAAAAAGGTTTCTCCTTGGAGCCAAAAAGGGTTCTCCTTGGAGCCAAAAAGGTTCTCCTATGAACTAAAAAGGGTTCTCCTAAGAATTAAAAAGGGTTTTCCTATGAACCAAAAGGGGTTCTCCTATGAACCAAAAAGGTGTTCTCCTGTGGAGACAGCCAAATAACCCTTTTGAAACCCTTTTTTTCTAACAGTGTACGGTATAATGATAAATAAACTAAAAGTAAACAAACTATCAGCCACAGACAGGTTGGGGAAAAGAGGAGAAAAGGCCTATGAACATACCCAGGGCCTGCACCACTAAATATGTAAATGCAAAGCATAACAGAGAAATGGGACACAGAAAAAAGATGTTCAAATAATGAAAAGTAATATGACATATAAAATAACAATAATGATGATAATAAAATGTATGTGTTGATACTATTTGCTAAGTGTCACATCCAGATGTGGTGTAAAAAGAGAAGAATGTGCTTTCAGATTCTCCGAAAGAAAACATCTCTTCAGCCAGGGAAATGAAGTGTTTGAGATCAAATATTCCAGAGAACCCACCGGCCAAAGAGAAACTCATTCCACTGGCCTGTGATCTATTCTGTGATCTACTTAGACCCTGTCAGCTTTTATGACAGATTTACAACAGATTATAACCCATCTTGCAATCCCCGTTAACCTAAACGCAAACATTTGAGCAAAACAATTTGAACAATCCAATACAAAAGACAAAAGTCAAGTACTGGAGCAAATGCCAGTTCGTCACACACACAAAGCAAAAGCATGTGGTGCTACCTACCTAAATCCAATGATGAGTCAAACAAGCACAATGACTATATTCTATCGAGTATATAAGAATATTAGCACAACAATTCTGCCTTGATATGATTTCACAAGTATGAAAATGCACAAATGTATTCACCCAATACTAGGAACTTCCTCTTCTTGGACCAGGTCAGACAGGAGGAAATGATGCTTGGCGATGAGGAAGCGGTTGATGACTGATTCTCTAATCTGATAGACAGAGAGAGTCAAATAAATCAATACGATTAATATGAGCAGATCCACACAGACTAGACTCCAGATTCAAAGCTAACTGCCCGACACATCTACTCACCTTCTGCAGGTATTTGGCCACCAGGGCTCTGTGTGCATCTAGGTGATCCTTAGTGTCAATGATTTCTCCTTCTCTCAATCTCCTCTCATATTCCTGAAAAGGACAAAAATCATAAAGTTGAACATGTTTTCGGGCTTATTAAACCTTATTAGTAATCTTATAAAGTATACAGTGCCTTACCTGGAACACCTTATCAGTGACCTCCCGTTCCAGGGCAGGGACACACTTATAGTTACGGAACTCAGCCACCTCCTGGTTTCTGAGCCGGAGCAGACGGAACCTGCGAGACCGCTCAATTTCCTCCTCAGACAGGAAGTTGAACTCCTCCTGCAGCTGCTCCAGTCTGAAGTAATCTGGAGCTGTCACCTCCCCACTACTGGCCACCTTATTGAGAGAAAGAGCAAATTATTATGATATAGAGAGAGCGAGGTCATGCAAACAGTCAAATATATGGGACTGTATAGACAGTTAAATACAGTCTCCTGCTCTCTGGGGCAGCTGGGTCATATGGACCTGTGATCTCTTAGTAATGTGTAGTGTCTAGTCACCCACCTTTAGGAGTTGCATGATGGTTGCGTTGTTTGGGTCATTGGGATCCAGTCTAGATTCAGTGGCCCACTCCCCAAGCTTCTTCATATCATTAAGGCTAGATGCCCCAATGCAGGCGATGGCATCCAACTGTTTCAGTCCACTGCACAGACAAAGAGAGAGGGGGAGAAATACATGTACTTATTTATGAATGTAGCCAGTAACATAAAATAGGTCTGCAGTATTTCACCTTACTAGGTATAGTGTTTCTACTGTACGTAACTTGGATGGGATTGGTTTACTGTACCTGTGCATGGCCTTGGACTGAGTGGTGGGCGGGGCCAGGGGTACATCATCCTCCCCTATAGCCCAGGACACACAGCAGGACAGCTTCCCAGAGGTCAACAGGGTCTGACGGTTACTACCGTCTGCCTCAAAGGAGAAGGGCACGTCTGACAGGGCAAATTGACAGCAGAGAGAGACCAAAGAGAGGGAGAGAGAGAGAGAGAAGGGTGTAAGAGAGATGTCCAAGTATAAATATGCACAGTGCGTCTATGGGTGTGTACCACTGCCGACGGCCTCGTGGTCAAACATGACCCTCAGGTTGCTGCTGAACTCCAGCTCCTCAGAGGGGGCACTACCCGTCAAGACTGATGATTCTGGGACTGGCACAAACACCTCTGCCAACAGGGAGGTGGATGAGCCCAACACTTCAAACACCTACACACCCACAGAACAACAAGAATAACAGGAGGTTTAAATGTGTCTGAAAGAAAGAAATTCATTAGAGATAACATGGAGATAAATTACAATAATATCATCTCAAAAATCATTGATTTAGTTCAATCATTTAGTTTAAAAAATCATTAGCTGAAATCCAACATAACTTCACCTGCAACTTGATACTTTCTGGCCAGTTGACTATCTTCAGGTTGAATATCTGACCAAAATGGACTCTGAAATCAGAATTTAGGGAGCGATTGTCTGTTCTGGAGACTTCTTTGTTGTTATATAAAACCTTAGTGAAGAGAGAGCGCTTTGCAACATCTTCTCTTCTAGCAAACTCGCCCCTGTGGGGAAGAACAGACACAGTCATGCAAGTGAAATATGGATATCCTGTTCTTTGGACTTTTGGAACACCTCTAGTTGGACCCCTCTAGTTCTTAAAGGGACATTTCACTGTCAAAAGTTTTTCAGTGGTTTTCAGACCTCAAAATTAGACAAACGTCAAGAAGAAATCATGTCCCTTAGAGGTCTGAAAATGTCTGACAGAAAGTGTATATCCTTTTAACTGTGTTCCTGTTCATACCTGGGACACTGTTCATTAGGAGTGATGGGTCCAGATGCAGTGAGTTCAGGCATCAGGATGGGTTCCCCTGGTTTCCTCCTGATTCTGGAGGCCTTCTCTCTGACCTGCTCCTCAACACCCTCCATGTCTGGTTCCTCAGGAGGGTCTGGCTTCGAGGGTCCCAGCTCCGTGTCACCCTCTGACTGGTCATCATCATCGTCTTCGTCATCATCATCATCCTGAGACTGGGTTTTCTTCTTTTTCTTCTTCTCTTTGGCTTTCTGAGCATGAGAAAATGTATGCAATAAAAAATATATATTAATAAACCAGGATTCTCAAGGCCCCCATGCTTAATCTTAGGGGTGAAACATACCCGTTTCCTCCTCCAGGCCTTCCACTCCTCCTGCTGTCTCTTGTACTCAGTGACCTTTTTCTGGTAGTCTTCCTCCATCTCCCCCTGCAGCTCATCCACTTCAGCCTGGATCTCAGCCTCATGGTCCCGCTCATCTGAAGCCCGCACCCCCTCCTCCCTGGAGCAGAGGGGGACACACATCAGTTATCAACACCAAGCACATGATTATCCACAACAATCAACATATAAACAAGGTCACCAGCAGCACACTACTACACATAGTGCCATCTACATTGTAACCCTAACCCTAATCCCCTGAACTTTGGACAATGTTTTTCCATCTTAATAGAGTAACACAGAGTCCTAAATGATGGGGTGTTACATTACCTCCTGAGGTAAAGCTTGTATGGTGTGTTGGTGAACCTCTGGAAGTCCCTCAGGGCTTTGATCTCCTTCCAGACCTTGATGATGCTCTTCAGCAGGGTTCTGTCCTTCTCCTGCTCAGTGTCCCGCAGCCTGCGAGTGTTCTTCACCTCCTGCTTATACTCAGATATCCTCTGCTGCATGACAGGAGTTAGGCCCTGCCTACCGTGGATCTCCAGCATGTTCCGAACAGCGTTCCTCAACCCATTCAGCTACAGTAGACATAAACCAGTATTAGACCACCAATTCTTTGACTTTTACTCGAAGACACTTACTGAATAAACAAATCACACTAGAAATCTCTAGATCTAGAGAAGGAGAGGAGTCAGTTGAGGGTAAGTCAGAGTTAGTGCCACTGCTGAATAGCCTTTGTGCCAAATAGAATTAGAATATAAGTCATTATATGTTCTGCGCTTTACCTTGGTAGTGAGGTGTTCCGTGATGTTCTTGTGCTGCCTGCTGAGGTGCTGGTCATAGAGCTGGGCCAGGCGTGCTCCTAGGACGTGCTCCCGGCTGAAGAGGGGGTGATGGGAGAAGATGAGCCCTGAGACGTCCACATCCAGCTGGTAATCCCCGTCCGTGCCCCCTCCTCCTGCGATGTACTGACTGGCATGCTTTGACTTCAGTGCCTGTACCACAAAGGAACAGAGGTAATCAAACACTGGAACTCTCGAGTGTATCATACTACAGATGTAATCATATCCGCATATGTGTGTGGAGAGAAACAGACAGAGAGAGAACGAAGATAAACGACATCATGTAATAATAAGGAATTGTAGTAATAACTACATGACGACCCTAAATGGTGTTGTATTGTAACTCTTAACCTCCTGCTATAATACAGTCTTTGATGTCCTGGTGAACTCATCTGACAGCTGGAGCTACTTCCAAACGTCACACTCATCAAGAACAATATTATTGCCAATTCATGTTGCCAAGCAGCAGGATATAAAAATAAATAAAGAGAGTTGCATACTCTATATACGAGCTCCCAATAATTTATTGGGTAAGCAGCAGTTTCCCAGTTCAGTGACACTGGGATTGAACATTCTGCAAGGTTGTTTGTGTGGAGAGCAATGTGCTTTGATGTTTATTAATGGACAGTAAGATAAGAGGATATGGCAGACAAGTGATTATTTTCCAGTGCAGAAACATGTCAGGTGGTATAGGACTAGTTTGAGTACTATAGATAGATAAGGATTACATGAGGTGAGCACAGTGGAGGTGTGTCTTTGTTATACAAATAGAATTAATTATATTGTCCATTTTAATTTACCTTCCTATAGACAGTCTGCAGAGCCGGGTCCAAGTCTTCCTCCATGTGGAACAGAGGGGGTCTGGTGGACGACTCTTTAATGGGGTCAGGCAGAGCTATGATCCTGCCGTCATCCCCAAACCACTTCCTCCCCTGAGCAGATGAACAGTCTCTAAATCAGAATTGATGCTGACACCGCCCACTTGGAGGTACGTTTGTTATCAGAACACTAAAGCTCACATCATGTTCTAGTGGTACAGTGACACCTTTACCTGCTGTTGTTTCAAGACACGGTTCTCTAAGATGTTCTGATTGGTCAGGGATATGGGAGGCCTCTCCCCCACGTATAGCCCCTCCTCCTCCAGATAACGTGGCTGCATGTTCTCTGGTACTTTACTGGAGGCTGGCACTGAAGCATAAATAGACAGAGCATCAACATATATAGAGTACATAGACATTCACAGAGACCATCTTATAACACAATGATATATGCAGTGCGCACATAATGTGGAATGTGAGTTGAGATGGGCTGTATTAGTTAGGGTTTGGTGCCGGTTCTTTAGTGTGGGTATGTTCTCCTGGGAATGGCTGTTGGTGCAACTATCTCATACCGAGGACACTCCAGAGTTCCTGTTCAGACTTCAGGGGGCTCTGCCCTTAAATAGCGAGCCTGGCTGACTGTCCTCCACAACGGGGTCCTTAACCTGCTGTCCTAGCTGTAGGAAAGATTTTGTCTGGCCTCAGATTGATGTGGTTGCCTGTCTTCAGACTACCGGTCTGGCTGCATTACAGGTGTTGTTGGGGTAGGGTGGATACCTGCTCTGAGACTACAGGTCTAGTGGTGTTATAGTTCTGACTGTACAAAATAACAGGTGTGCTTTTATTGGGGTGGGTACCTGTCAAAAAGCTTGGGGTGAAGAGGAAGTCATTCTCGCTCTGAAGACGCCTCTGGTAGCCCATGTACTCTGCTCTCTTCACCACCAGGAAGTCATGTGCTGATTGGTCGATAATGAACAGATCCTCCTCTTCATCTTTCACTAGAGGAGCATCCTCATCCTGGGGTGGGAGGGGTCACAGAGGACAAGATGCATCAACACTACAGCCATACTGACGTCCTCACCAACACTACAGCCAGACTGACGTCCTCACCAACAAAACATACCTCCATACGGACGTCCTCACCAGCAAAACATACCTCCATACGGACGTCCTCACCAACAAAACATACCTTCATACGGACGTCATCACCAACAAAACATACCTCCATACTGACGTCCTCACCAACAAAACACACTGCCATACTGACGTCCACACCAACAAAACATACCTCCAAACTGACGTCCTCACCAACAAAACACACCTCCATACTGACGTCCTCACCAACAAAACATACCTCCATACTGACGTCCTCACCAACAAAACACACCGCCATACTGACGTCCTCACCAACAAAACATACCTCCAAACTGACGTCCTCACCAACAAAACACACCTCCATACTGACGTCCTCACCAACAAAACATACCTCCAAACTGACGTCCTCACCAACAAAACACACCTCCATACTGACGTCCTCACCAACAAAACATACCTCCATACTGACGTCCTCACCAACAAAACACACCGCCATACTGACGTCCTCACCAACAAAACATACCTCCAAACTGACGTCCTCACCAACAAAACACACCTCCATACTGACGTCCTCACCAACAAAACATACCTCCAAACTGACGTCCTCACCAACAAAACATACCTCCATACTGACGTCCTCACCAACAAAACACACCTCCATACTGACGTCCTCACCAGCAAAACATACCGCCGTCCTCACCAGCAAAACATACCTCCATACTGACGTCCTCACCAACAAAACACACCTCCATACTGACGTCCTCACCAGCAAAACATACCGCCGTCCTCACCAACAAAACATACCTCCATACTGACGTCCTCACCAACAAAACACACCGCCATACTGACGTCCTCACCAACAAAACATACCTCCAAACTGACGTCCTCACCAACAAAACACACCTCCATACTGACGTCCTCACCAACAAAACATACCTCCAAACTGACGTCCTCACCAACAAAACATACCTCCATACTGACGTCCTCACCAACAAAACATACCTCCATACGGACGTCCTCACCAGCAAAACATACCTCCATACGGACGTCCTCACCAACAAAACATACCTTCATACGGACGTCATCACCAACAAAACATACCTCCATACTGACGTCCTCACCAACAAAACATACCTCCATACCGCCGTCCTCACCAGCAAAACATACCTCCATACTGACGTCCTCACCAACAAAACACACCTCCATACTGACGTCCTCACCAGCAAAACATACCGCCGTCCTCACCAACAAAACATACCTCCATACTGACGTCCTCACCAACAAAACACACCGCCATACTGACGTCCTCACCAACAAAACATACCTCCAAACTGACGTCCTCACCAACAAAACACACCTCCATACTGACGTCCTCACCAACAAAACATACCTCCAAACTGACGTCCTCACCAACAAAACATACCTCCATACTGACGTCCTCACCAGCAAAACATACCGCCGTCCTCACCAGCAAAACATACCGCCGTCCACACCAGCAAAACATACCGCCGTCCTCACCAGCAAAACATACCGCCGTCCACACCAGCAAAACATACCGCCGTCCACACCAGCAAAACATACTGCCGTCCTCACCAGCAAAACATACTGCCGTCCTCACCAGCAAAACATACTGCCATATTGAGGGTCTTTGGGGTCTGTGTTATTAAAGAATAACATCAACTGTTAAAGCTATTAACATGATTCATGACTAATTGATTAATGATGATGTTTTTGGAAATACTGTATGTTGTTCAAGGACACAAACTGATGTAATTCACAGAGAGGGGTGATGTGCCTATGCTGTGTGTTAAATCAGTGGTTCCCAAACTTTTTAATAGTCCTGTACCCCTTCAAACATTCAACCTCCAGCTGCGTATCCCCTCTAGCACCAGGGTCAGCGCACTATCAAATTTAGTTTTTTGCCATCATTGCAAGCCAGCCACATGATACATTTATTAAACATAAGAATGAGTGTGAGTTGTCGTCACAACCCGGCTCGTAGGAAGTGACAAAGAGCTCTTATAATGTAGGACCAGGGCACAAATAATAATATAATAATAATCAATACTTTTGCTCTTTATTTGGCCATCTTACATATAAAACCTTATTTGTTCATCAAAAATGTGGAATAACTTACCACAGGTTAATGAGAAGGGTGTGCTTGAAAGGACGCACATAACTCTGCAATGTTGGGTTGTATTGGAGAGTCTCAGTCTTAAATATTTTTCCACACACAGTCTGTACCTATTAGGGTTGCAAATGGTTGGAAACTTTCTGGAAATTTCCCAAGTTAAGCTGGGAATTTTGCTTAAACTCATCAAAAAGGTTAGCTTATAACAGTGAACCTTTTTTGTGGGATACACATAAGGCAATTCTAGGTCTTGTGGCATATTTTGGTTAAACTGTCCCCAATTCAATGGAATTGCACATGTACAGCTGATTCTCAAGATCTTGCACACTAATGAGATGCTATTGAGCCCACACTATTACACTGTCTGGGCCAAGGACTACATGCTTTCTGGTAAGTTTTGATTACAATACTGGGTGGGGTGAATATATTTTATACATGATTTTTTGTTAACTAGTAAATAGTAGCCTACAGCAAAGTGTGTTTAAATCATTTCTAACAATTCCACATAGTTTTTGCAACCATGTGGGTTTTAGCTTGCTTGAGCCTGCTAACTGAGGAGTTTCAATTGACCTGTTTCCATACATGTTTCATTTTAAAACATTTATCTTACAAAAGGAGTTGTTTAATCTAACTGCCTAACTATTTATCTGTACATGGAATTGTATTTGTTCTAATCTTTACAGGAAAATGCCACAGGCACTATCTGTTGTGTGGAGAAATTTCACTGCAGCTAATGTAAATCAAATCAAATTTTATTTGTAGAAGGAAAAGCTGTGTACATTTTCAAATACTGTGCCAAATCATATGTGAAGAATGCATCAAAGATGCAGAATCATCTGGACAAGTGCATAAAGTTCCCTCAGCGCTCACAACAAGCAACCTGTGACAAAAGTCCCTCATTTTCACTTCTATTCAAGGTGAAAATGATGAATCAGACACCTTATCGATAGCAACAGCTCACGGTCCTCCTGGAATCAGAAGTTATTTTGACTCGGAACGTAGTCAGAGAAATGCTGATGAATGTCTTGCTCGAGCTGTGTATGCAACTGGTTAACCTCTGATGCTCACAGGCAATGTGTATTGGAATAGATTTCTGAATGTTCTTCGCCCAGCATACACCCCTCCAACCAGACATGCTTTATCTACTCATTTGTTGGATGCAGAGTTCAACAGAGTTCAAGTGAAGGTCAAGAAAATCATAGAGAAGGCAGACTGTATTGCAATGATCTCTGATGGGTGGTCGAATGTTTGTGGGCAAGCAATAATTAACCAAGCAATCATCTCCACCCCTCAAACACTATTCTACAAGAGCACAGACACAAGGGACAACAGACACACCGGTCTCTACATTGCAGATGAGCTGAAGGCAGTCATCAATGACCTTGGACCACAGAAGGTATTTGCACTGGTGACAGACAATGCTGCGAACATGAAGGCTGCTTGGTCTAAAGTGGAGGAGTCCTACCCTTACGTCCCAACTTTTGGTTGTGCTACTCATGCATTGAATCTGCTCCTCAAGGACATAATGGCACTGAAAACAATGGATACACTCTACAAGAGAGCCAAGGAAATGGTTAGGCATGTGAAGCAATCTACCTCACCAAGCAAAATGAGAAGAATAAGAGCACCACATTGAAGCTGCCCAGCAACACCTGTTAGGGTGGTGCCGTCATCATGTTTGACAGTCTCCTGGAGGGGAAGGAGTCACCAAGAAATGGCCATTTCACAGATTTCCGATATGGACACCGCCATCAAGAGGATCCTCCTGGATTATGTATTTTGGGAGAGAGTGGTAAGCAGCCTGAAACTCCAGAAACCCATAGCAGTACCCATTGAACAGATTGAGGGAGACAATACCATCTTGTCCGATGTTCAGACTGCTTGCAGATGTAAGACAATAAATCCTTACTGCCCTACCCACTTCACTGTGGTTCCAAGCAGATCTGAAATACATCAAAAAGCGTGAAGACTTCTGCCTGAAGCCCATACATACCGCAGCGTACATGTTGGACCCCAAGTATGCTGGCAAGAGCATCCTGTCTGGTTCAGAGATTAACAAGGCCTATGGTTTCATAACTATCGTGTCTCGCCACCTCGGCAGTCTGGCGAAGTACACTTCCAAGTAAGGGCTTTGGGATGGAGATGCAATATGGCAGTCGTGCCAACATACCTCATCAGCCACCTGATGGAAGGGACTTTGTGGATCTGAGGGTCTTTCCCCTGTTGCTTCCATCATCCTCCAAATCCCACCAACATCAGCTGCCACAGAGTGCAACTGGTCCTTGTTTGGGAACACACACACCAAAGCACGCAACAGGCTGACCAATACAAGGGTTGAAACATTGGTGGCCATCCAGGCAAATTTGAGGCTTTTTGAGCCTGACAACGAACTATCCTCAACAGGGATGGAAAATGACAGTGAAGATGAGGCCTCAGAGTCTGATGTTCAAGAGGTGGACATTGAGGAGGTCCAGGGAGAAGACATGGAAGCCTGAGAGGAAGACAACCAAAGCTTTAGTTTCTAGACTATCATTTTACAGAAGTATGTTGAAAATGTTTTTGGGAGATGCGTTGGATCATTGAATATTCCCTTTCTTTTGTTGTTCAGTGAAATCATCCCATGTGAAGAGTCAACTCATTTAATTAAAGTTCAATTCGTTTTATTTCTATTGGAAGGATTTAATAATTTGCAATTATGTCTACTTATAATAAGATAAAATGTTTATGTTTCTGTCTCCATATGATATGGTAAATATATCCAATGCGAAAAACATATACATTTAAATGGTATTCATTTGCATAGATTTCCGTTAATACCCATTTATTCCCGTTAATTCCCATATATTCCCGTTAATTCCCACCTCTGAATATTCCCCAAAATGTGCAACCCTAGTGCCTGTATTTAGTTTTCATGCTAGTGAGGGCTGAGAATCCACTCTCACATAGGTATGTGGTTGCAAAGGACATCAGTGTCTTAACAGCGCAGGATACTCTGAGCGCAACCCAATCCAGAAATCTGGCAGTGGCTTCTGATTACATTCAATTTTCACAGAACCGCTTGTTGCAATTTCGATGAGGCTCTCTTGTTCAGATATCGGTAAGTGGACTGGAGGCAGGGCATGAATATGGGGGTGCCACAGGGTTCAATTCTCGGGCCGACTCTCTTCTCTGTATACATCAATGATGTCGCTTTTGCTGCTGGTGGTTTTCTGATCCACCTCTACGCAGACGACACCATTCTGTATACTTCTGGCCCCTCTTTGGACACTGTGTTAACAAACCTCCAGACGAGCTTCAATGCCCATACAACTCTCCTTCAGTGGCCTCCAACTGCTCTTAAATGCAAGTAAAACTAAATGCATGCTCTTCAACCGATCACTGCCCACACCTGCCCGCCCGTCCAGCATCACTACTCTGGATGGTTCTGACTTAGAATATGTGGACAACTACAAATAACTAGGTGTCAGGTTAGACTGTAAACTCTCCATCCAGACTAACATTAAACATCTACAATCCAAAATTAAATCTAGAATTGGCTTCCTATTTCGCAAACAAAGCATCCTTCACTCATGCTGCCAAACATACCCTCGTAAAACTGACCATCCTACCGATCCTCGACTTTGGCGATGTCATTTACAAAATTGCCTCCAACACTCTACTCAACAAATTGGACGCAGTCTATCACAGTGCCATCCGTTTTGTCACCAAAGCCCCATATACTACCCACCACTGCGACCCGTGTGCTCTCGTTGGCTGGCCCTCGCTTCATTCTCGTCGCCAAACCCACTGGCTTCAGGTCATCTACAAGTCTCTGCTAGGTAAAGCCCCGCCTTATCTCAGCTCACTGGTCACCATAGCAGCACCCACCCGTAGCACGCGCTCCAGCAGGTATATCTCACTGGTCACCCCCAAAGTCAATTCTTCCTTTGGCCGCCTTTCCTTCCAGTTCTCTACTGCCAATGACTGGAACGAACTGCAAAAATCTCTGAAGCTGGAGACTCTTACCTCCCTCAATAGCTTTAAACACCAGCTGTCAGAGCAGCTCACAGATCACTGCACCTGTACATAGCTCATCTGTAAATAGCCCATCCAATCTACCTCATCCACATACTGTATTTATTTATCTTGCTCCTTTGCACACCAGTATCTCTACTTGCACATTCATCTTCTGCACATCCTACCATTCCAGTGTTTAATTTCTATATTGTAATAACTTCACCACCATGGCCTATTTATTGCCTTACCTATCTTGTCCTACCTCATTTGCACATGCTGTATATAGATTTTTCTACTGTATTATTGATTGTATGTTTGTTTATTCCATGTGTAACTCTGTGTTGTTGTATGTGTCGAACTGCTTTGCTTTATCTTGGCCAGGTCGCAGTTGCAAATGAGAACTTGTTCTCACCTACCTGGTTAAATAAAGGTGAAATTATGTTATTTTTTTTTTATAAATGAAAGGGATAACGAATCCAGTTAATTGTGTTATCCATTTCTGGAAAGTACCTGCGTAATTGCGCACCCAACTCACTCAGGTGCTTCGCTACATCACATTTGACGTTGTCTGTAAGCTTGAGTTCATTTGCAGACACAAAAAAAAAATCATACGATGTAAAGACCTGAGTGTTGACCTTGTTAATGCAGACAGAGAAGAGCTCCAACTTCTTAATCATAGCCTCAATTTTGTCCCGTACATTGAATATAGTTGCAGAGAGTCCCTGTAATCCTAGATTCAGATCATTCAGGCAAGAAAAAACATCACCCAGATATGCCAGTCGTGTGAGAAACTCGTCATCATGCAAGCGGTCAGACAAGTGAAAATTATGGTCAGTAAAGAAAACTTTAAGCTCTCTCAATTAAAAGAAAACGTGTCAATACATTGCCCCTTGATAACCAGCGCATGTTGTAAAAGCATTACACGGTTGCTGCCCATATCATTGCATAGTGCAGAAAATACCCAAGAGTTCAGGGGCCTTGCTTTAACAAAGTTAGCCATATTCACTGTAGTGTCCAAAAAGTCTTTCAAGCTGTCAGACATTCCCTTGGCAGCAAGAGCCTCTCGGTGGATTCTGCAGTATACCCAAGTGGCATTGGGAGCGTTACCACTCCACTATGTCTCCCTGTCATGGCTTTTGCGCCATCAGTACAAATACCAACATGAGCAGCAGCTATGTTTGGCTACATACATTAGTGGAATTCCCACAAGAGACGTTTAATGTGATTGGATGTTCATTATTTGACTAGGCTACCTGTGTTTAACATTGTGATGTTATTTCGCTGAACATGAGATGGTTGAATTTTATTTTTGGCAGTGAAACGAGGCTACTCAGGCCAGAAAGAAAACTCACCCAAATGTATAGCCCCGTTGGAAAATATCAAATGGACTGTTTGAAAATGTGAAGGAAAAAAGTATTATATTTTTTAAATTGTGAATCACATTTTTAATTAGCGTACTCCAGATGGCATTGAGCGTACCCCAGTTTGGAAATACCGGTCTTAAAACAATGTGGCTCAGACCTCTCTCACTAGCCAAGATCAAATGACAGACAGAAGAGAGACATCTTTTCATCTGACATATGGTGCCTTCAGCATCGATGCTGATCTAAGACCAGAAACACTGTCCTGTCATGTTCCTAGCTGACTTGTTTAGAAGGGTCTCAGGGTTCCATATATTTTACAGCTAATTACACACAGATACTGCAATCATTAGCAATCCATGGCAACAATATATGCTACTTGTACTCTGGGAGTACGTCTAACCTTGTTTTCAGTCAATTACATTTTCTTTCAATTAATTCAGGAGATACATTAAAATTAAATGAGTTGAAAATGGTTCATTATCTATGCTAGTTTTACCCGCTCCTCGTTCTCGCCTTTCTGTTCCCTGTCCACTTCAGTGACCGCTTCCTCCTCCTCATCGTCATTCTCCCCTTCTGTCCTTGGCCTTCTCTTCTTACGACCTTTGCCCGCCTCTTCATGGGGTTCCGGGTCAAAGTTGAAAGTGAAAAAATTGTAGGCCTCCTCCGCTGTGGGTAAACCTGTCTCCGACTACATTTGCAATAAAACAGAGGACATTGATAAAATCCTTAACCTTAATCATACAATCTATTAGATTACAAGAACCAAAGGAGAGCAGTTTGGCCACTCACTATACTCTCTATCCTGACACGCCTGACTGTCTCTCGGAACTTGACTTTGGTGTTGAGGGGAGAAGAGTGGTCATCTCTCCCCGCCCTGAGGTCTGGCTCTGTCTGGAAAACATCAGCGGATCATGACCTTCACTTTCAGGCTAGTTAGCATAGTGAATTACATGCTTCAAATATGGTTAATGAATTCTCCAATAAAAGATTATCTCTGTACAGTGATGCTGGTACTGGACTACTATATGCACATAGACAGTGAAGAAAGTGAGTAGAAGTCAGGTCCTCACCTCTCTGTCAAACCTGGTGAGAGTGTCTCTGTCTCTGAGACTCTGCAAACGACTAGCTGGCGCCTCCAAGGAAGCCTCCTGCTGTAGAAGACTTTCTGCTTTGGACTGATGAAGTGTACAAGAGACAATACATTTTCAATCAATTTCAATCAAACAATAAGATTTCTGGAGAATAAACAGGAAGTTTGGTCCTGAAACCTTTGATAAGGAAATTGTACAAAATTAGGAATCTCTGTAGTTAATCAATAATACATGTTGAGTAGAGCGAGGCTGTGTTTACCCTGGCTGCCCTCAGCTTGTCTCTCATTCGCTGTCTCATGGTGGAGCTCTCTGAGTGGCTCGAGCTTGGCGCGGGTTTGGCCTGAGGCCGGGGTGGCAGGTCTGAGGGGAGAGACAGGTATGAAACAACACCTATGGGAGACAGAGTAGGGAGAAACTACCCTGGTGGTCCAGTCTGTTTGGGCTGTTAACCAACTCCTCTCTGTTTGACAGCAATAGGCTAGGGAGGACCAGGTTAGGGGACATGCAGGATAGACAGTCTCACCTCCTCTCTGGGAGTGAGTGGGACTGGACACGATGACAGGCTTCTCTGGTTTGTCATCATCGTGGCTGATCTGTTGAACAGCAGTGACCTCCACCACTGTCTCATCATGGGGCTCCACCACTGAGTCATCAGGTGTATCATCTGTAGACGCCTTCTCAAGCTAGGAGAGGGAGCAAGTGTCAACATTTGATAAGATAACCCATTTAATGAAACAGACAGAAAATACTTTACTAGTAGTTCTACTACTCTGTAATAACACTGGGGTTTAAGTTTAAGACTATTAATCAACAAGAAAAGTGGTGATGATTATAGCTAGGACAGAGCCAGTGAATTCTAACTTCAATACCTTTTTCTTCCTCTTCTGTCTCTGAGCCTTCAGGTTGCGTCTCAGTGTATCTCCAGGCTCCTCCTCACCAGCTGTTAGCTCCTAATAATCCAACACAAACACACAGTTGGTTCAAAGTCATAGACATCCTACAATATTACAGGTAGGCCTGTGACTTCATATGAAGGCAGCTGCTGCAGAGTGATAAAATATCCCCTTCGAGGAGGGAGAAAGAAAACAGAAGAAGAAGTAGAATGTTAGGAGAGAGGAGAGAACTACAGCACACAACCTATAGAACTCAGTGAACTCTACAGAGGAAAGAGAGAGAAGCAGTCTGGACACGTTCACCACCTCGCCTAGAGACGAGGCAGGTCAGAAGACTGCAGTCAGGAAGAAAGCACACAAGGTGACTACAGGCTAGCTAGGCCACATCACAGCTACAAGGAGGCTATGGGAGAAAACACACCAACCTCCATAGTCGTCTGTCCTCTCTCCTTACTCTGCTTCTTGTCTGTTGGGACCAGAGCCTACCAGGCAGATCAGAGCACTTAGACACAGAGTCCTGCCAGTTTGTGTGTGTGGATGTGTATTCACATTTGACTTCTTCAGTGGGTGCAGGTGAGACTCGCTTTCAGGACTTGTTGAGTCTTGTCAAAGCCTGTACTTCCTCTGTCTGGCAATAAAGTACCTTGTATCTTGTCTCTAGAGGCTCACAGCTGTATCAAAGTCAGTAAGATGGCGCCGGAGAAGAAGGCAGACGTTTTACGTGCTGCCAACCGATTGTGTTTTTTGTTCGTATAACATATTTTGTACATAATGACCGAAAATACATTCTGGACATCAGGACTGCGATTACTCACCAAGGACTCCTTTTTTCCCTTTAATGAGTCTGATGAGGCCGACGCGAACAATATACTGCTTTCTCAAGAACAGGCCCAAATGCCTGTGATTTGTGTGAAGAGGAGGCGGGGAAAAAGGGGCCGGAGGGCTGCCTTCTGAGAATTCGTAGGCGATCTAATAAACCCCCACTTCCTTCCATTCTGTTTGGAACTGCCTAAACGACTTTCAGACCCGTAGCACTCACATCTGTAGCCATGAAGTGCTTTGAAGGCTGGTCATGGCTCACATCAACACCATTATCCCAGAAACCCTAGACCCACTCCAATTTGCATACCGCCCCAACAGATCCACAGATGATGCAATGTCTATTGCACTCCACACTGCCCTTTCCCACCCGGACAAAAGGAACACCTATTTGAGAATGGTATTCATTGAACGCTGAGCTGTAGTCAACACCATAGTGCCCTCAAAGCTCATCAATAAGCTAAGGACACTGGGACTAAACAACTCCCTTTGCAACTGGATCCTGGACTTCCTGACAGGCCACACCCAGGTGATAAGGGTAGGTAGCAACACATCTGCCACACTGATCCTCAACACAGGGGCCCCTCAGGGGTGCATGCTCAGTCCCCTCCTGTAGTCCCTGTTCACTCATGACTGCACGGCCAGGCACGACTCCAACACCATCATTAAGTTTTCCCATGACACAACAGTGGTAGGCCTGATCACCGACAATGACGAGACAGCCTATAGGGTGGTCAGAGACCTGGCTGTATGATGGCAGGAAAACAACCTCTCCCTCAATGTAATCAAGACAAAGGAGATGATTGTGGACTACAGGAAAAAGAGGACTGAGCACACCCTCATTCGCATCTACAGGGCTGTAATGGAGCAGGTTGAGAGCTTCAAGTTCCTTGGTGTCCACATCACTAACAAACTAACATAGTCCTAGCACACCAAGACAGTCATGAAGAGGGCATGATAAAACCTATTCCCCCTCGGGAGACTGAAAAGGTTTGGCGTGGGTCCTCAAATCCTTAAAAGGTTCTACAGCTGCACCGAGAGCATCCTGCATCGAGAGCATCCTAGCTGGTTGCATCACTGCCTGGTATGGCAACTGCTTGGCCTACGACCGCAAGGCACTACAGAGTAGAGGTCAACCGATTATGATTTTTCAACGCCGATACCGATTATTGGAGGACCAAAAAAGGCCGATACCGATTAATCTGAGTCTTCAATATTCCCAGGTAAGACATTTTAGGTTGTAGTTATTATAGGAATTGTAGGACTATTTCTCTCTATATCATTTGTATTTAACCTTTGACTATTGGATGTTCTTATAGGCACTTTAGTATTGCCAGTGTAACAGTATAGCTTCCGTCCCTCTCCTCGCTCCTACCTGGGCTCGAACCAGGAACACATCGACAACAGCCACCCTCGAAGCAGCGTTACCCATGCTGAGCAAGGGGAACAACCACTCCAAGTCTCAGAGCGAGTGACGTTTGAAACGCTATTAGCGCACACCCCGCTAACTAGCTAGTCATTTACATCAGCCTAATCTTGGGAGTTGATAGGCTTGAAGTCATAAACAGTGCAATGCTTGAAGCATTGCGAAGAGCTGCTGGCAAAACGCACGAAAGTGCTGTTTGAATGAATGCCTACTAGCCAGCTGGTGCCTACCATCGCTCAGTCAGACTGTGCTATCAAATCATAGACTTAGTTATAACATGATAACACAGAAATACGAGCCTTAGGTCATTAATATGGTCGAATCCGGAAACTATAATCTCGAAAACAAGACGTTTATTCTTTCAGTGAAATACTGAACCGTTCCCTATTTTATCTAACGGGTGGCATCCATAAGTCTAAATATTCCTGTTACATTGCACAACCTTCAATGCTATGTCATAATCACGTAAAATTCTGGCAAATTAGGTGGCCCAAACTGTTCCATGTACACTGACTCTGCGTGCAATGAACGCAAGAGAAGTGACACAATTTCACCTGGTTAATATTGCCTGCTAACCTGGATTTCTTTTAGCTAAATATGCAGGTTTAAAAATGTATACTTCTGTGTATTGATTTTAAGAAAGACATTGATGTTTATGGTTAGGTACACGTTGGAGCAACGACAGTCCTTTTTCACGAATACGCACCGCATCGATTACATGCAACGCAGGACACGCTAGATAAACTAGTAATATCATCAACCATGTGTAGTTAACTAGTGATTATGATTGATTGATTGTTTTTTATAAGATAAGTTTAATGCTAGCTAGCAACTTACCTTGGCTTACTGCATTCGCGTAACAGGCTCCTTGTGGAGTGCAATGTAATCAGGTGTAATCATGTGGTTAGAGCGTTGGACTGTAAAGTTGCAAGATTGAATCTCCAAGCTGACAAGGTAAAAGTCTGTCGTTCTGCCCCTGAACAAGGCAGTTAACCCACCATTCCTAGGCCGTCATTGAAAATAAGAATGTCTTCTTAACTGACTTGCCTAGTTAAATAAAGATTAAATAAAGAATAAATCGTCCAAATCGGTGTCCATAAATACACATTTCCGATTGTTAGTAAAACTTGAAATCGTCCCCTAATTAATCGGCCATTCTGATTAATCGGTCGACCTCTACTAGAGAGGGTAGTGCGAGTGGCCCAGTACATCACTGGGGCCAAGCTTCCTGCCATCCAGGACCTCTATACCAGGCGGTGTCAGAGGAAGGCCCTAAAAATTGTCAGTCTCCAGCCACCCTAGTCATAGACTTTTCTCTCTGCTACCGCACGCGGAGCACCAAGTCTAGGTCCAAGAGGCTTCTAAAAAGCTACTACCCCCAAGCCATAAGACTCCCGAACACCTAATAAATTGGCTACCCTGACTATTTGAATTGCCTCCCCTCCCCCAACTTTTACACCACTGCTACTTTCTGTTGTTATCATCTATGCATAGTCACTTTAATAACTCTACCTACATGTACTGTACATATTACCTCAAGCCCCCACACATTGACTCTGTACCGGTACCCCCTGTATATAGTCTCGCTATTGTTATTTTACTGCTGCTATTTAATTACTTGTTACTTTTATTTCTTATTCCTATCCATATTTTTTTTAACTGCGTTGTTAGTTAGGGGCTCGTAAGTAAGCATTTCACTGTGATGTTGTATTCGGCGCATGTGATTTCAATTTAATGTAGAGTACTGGTAGGCACATAGTGAGTCAGTTGTGCTATTAGAGTGAAGCGCTATGACAACAATACATTTGGAGATACTCTCAAAACCTCAGCAGCAAGCTAGTCCCTTAATCAAGGACTGAGCGATTGTATATGACTGAATGTATGTTATGCATTACCTGGGTATCTGTATCCACGTCGTCTTTGACCTGCAGAGTCTGTTGTAGCGCCCGTCGTTTCTTTCGTAATTTCTCCCGAAGATCGCTGAAATGGAGGACAGTTTCACAAGCAAATTAGGCCTGCTATGCATAGACTATTTCTATTCATTCAACAAGAAATAATACTATGGTCAGGGAAACCCAATGCTAAGTAAATATGTTTCTAAAAATAAAAAGTTAAAACAATTTGACAGTTACCTTGAGGAGGCCATATTGATGATGGGAAGAAGTTCAACTTTAAATGGCTTGGTTTTCAACTTTAAATCTATTGGTATCCCTAATGTGAACCGCTACATTATATCCTGTCGAACGAGATTGACTCTGCAATGAAACATTGCAACAGTTTAATTTGAGTGTGCAACAAATGAAACATTGTAACCGTTACTAGAGCGTGTAACAAATAATCAACAATGTAACCAAATGTACCGCTCTGTGGAACAAAGGCGAACATTCTATAAAGTAATTTAGCTAGGTAAAAGCCCTCGAGCTCAGACAATGGTGTGAAAACGATATAATATTTAGCCTACAGTCCATTGGGGTGATAAACAACTACAAAGGTGGCCTCGGGTAATATTATAAGACAACTAGGTTATTCGATATACAAAAACTGAAGACTATGTGTACAGACCTGGAGGTAAAAAGACTATCCATTGGACAACAAAAAATGTGACTAATTTCTCCCTCTTGATAACTATAACATACAGGCTTACTGCTGTTGCTGCTGCTTAGTAACGATATCAACTACTCCTCGAACAACCTTGCAAACAGCATTGGTTCACTCTAGTATTGTATCCTATTCTCGCCCAAACATCTAGGGTTTTCATTGATGCACGGATTTGTCAATCATCGAACAGTGATTGCGTCACATTCTACGGTGTCCGTAAAGTCTCACAGGTTTGCTTCCGTTTGTCGAATGGTATCTCGATGCGTACAGCAGTTGCTCAGCGGATCAATCTTCATGGTCTTTCATGGTCCCCACCCCCCCCCCCCCCATTTGGTGATTTGAATGGAAGAGTGTGTGGATTAACATCATGATATTAGACTTTTCAAATGAACACTTACGATGTACATTAATTACATTTGTCATGAAAATATTCCTTTAAATCCAATAATCAAATACCAGATCAGTAATAAAATCAAACATATTTTTGTCTTGTAGCGTTATTAACTAAATTCTGGCAAGACTATTTGGCAACATTGTATCTTCCCATCAGTTTAGATCCAAAAAGGGATGAACACTGTATAGTTTAGTAACACTCTCCAGAAGCACACATGCAACACTCTCCCACTCTTCTCTCTCATATATGTGTTCTAGAACTGTATTTCCCCAAAGGCTCTACATGCTACAGCTGAATTAGAAACAACACACACACACACACCCCTCATGTCGGTACAGATTTGTTTCCGTGTTTATGGGCTCCCAACCTCTCCATACTCCCATACTCACCTGCAGAATTTTTATTAAATGAGAAAATACCTATTTTCCGATGGTAAACATAACAAGAACACAAATAGCTTCTCAAATTCCAGTGATCATGCCAAAAACACACAGGGAGGAGTCCAAGACACACCACTTTCATTCAGCTGGACCAGACCACAATGGTAATCTCTGGATAGTAGAGATACAGTAGATGACTTGATTACTTCTCTGCAGAGTCAGACTATCTGCTATACTTATAGTGTTATGTGGGATATTATGAAGATAGTGAAGTGTAATGATTGTGCTGATAGGGATGAAATGGTTTATTACAGCCAGTGTTCAGCATTGTGTTTAACATCTGTGTTACATTACACTTTTGGGATTGAGCATCTATATCATATCACCACACTCAAAAACAGTACAGTACTTGTGCCTTAAACTCTAATAGTATTCAACTAATACTATTCAATACTTTAAAAAAATAAGGTACAGGGAAGACTCATTAATGACTGAAGTAAATATCATAACATGTATTCATGAAATATATAAATCATAGCTTATTATCACTTAGATACTTAGATATTTTTCTCCCAAAAAACATTGTTTACGTTCACCAAACAAAAATGATTTCCTACATGACCCCAAAACACACAAGGTCATACACACACATCCGGAATGAATTGTGAATAATGATAAGAGAGAAAGTTACAGACTCACAAATATCATACCCTCAAGACAACCTTTACAATAATGGGGAGGTTAGCATTTTTTTTTAAATTTATGCCTTTGTAACTTTCTCACTCATCATTACACACGATTCATTCAGGATTATCCGTAATCATGGTAACATCCACTTTAATGTAGAAGTGTTTAGAAACATATTATATTTCTTATTTACAATAAAAGTGACTCCAAAATGACACAATACATTATTTACCATTATTTTCTATTGGCCACATAATAATCTGGAACACAACCCAAACAAACAGCAAAAGCATCCAACAAATGTGTAGAGTCAGAAGCTTGATGTAATCATTGTGTGCTATGAATAGGGACCAAATACATAACTTTCTACTAGTTTAATACACATATAAGTGAATGTGTCCCAATACTTTTGGTCCGCCAGAATGTGTACAAAAAGTGCTGTAATTTGTAAACGGTTAATCTGGTATGGATGAAAATTAAAGTTGACAGTCTGCACTTTAACCTCATGTATCATTTCAAATCCAATGTGCTGGAATACAGAGCCAAAACAACAACAACAACAACAAAAATGTCGCTGTCCCAATACTTTTGGAGCTCACTGTATTTATATAGAATATAAATAAAACATTATGAAATAGATACTCTAAATGCATCAAGGGGAGGCTATAAACTCAGTCCTCTCAGTTCTTTATTGAATGTAATAAGTAACTATGCATAGTCCTCTGCTAGTGAGTCCAGGTAGTTGGTGTCTGCATAGATCAGGAATCCAGAGAACAGGCTGTCAGACCACCCTGCATCTGCAAACAGGCCATTCTGGTCCTTGAAGAAGATCTCCAGCCACACCTCGTCTTCTGGGTTCAGGAACATTACTAAGGACCCAGAGGCCACGTCATGGTTTCCCGTGTTTGCATCAAATGTCTTGATGCGGTACTGTCCGTTCTGCACCAGCCCGATGGCCAGATGCTTGTTG
The DNA here is from genome assembly GCF_045791955.1 of Oncorhynchus clarkii lewisi. Taxonomy (NCBI): domain Eukaryota; kingdom Metazoa; phylum Chordata; class Actinopteri; order Salmoniformes; family Salmonidae; genus Oncorhynchus; species Oncorhynchus clarkii. The sequence goes on along the minus strand of NC_092151.1, from coordinate 72,307,926 downwards.
GCCAGTGTGATGTCATAGGAGAAGTAGTAGATGCCTGGGTAGGCGCAGATGAACTTACCCGTCTCTGGGTTGTAGTGCCCCCCCTCATTGAAGAGGACCTTGTTGAACTTGATAGGTTCCTTCTCAGCAGGGTAACTGCTGGTGATTCCCACAGAGAAGGCTGCTTTAGGCACCAGGCTGCCACACCGGCAGACTCCTGCCATCCCCCTTGGCCCTCGCTGGCCCTTGTCCCCTTTCTTCCCAAGGGGCCCTGGAGGACCAGGTAGGCCCCCATCCCCGCTCTCTCCACCAGGACCCCTCTTCCCACCAGGACCCCGGTCACCCCGCTGGCCAAGTTTACCCGTTGGGCCGACTTTCCCCTTTACCCCTGAAATGGAGACAGTTGGTGTTCTGACTGACTGTAACTCCAGCTGTGTATTGCCATTGACACATACTTGAACAGTTATTATCACATTTGACCAGTATTGTTGGATTATTTGTAATATGAGTAAGCTGATTCCCTGTGCATGTAAAACCCTACTATTTAAGGATTAGTGAATAGGCTCAGTGCCAGTGGTGTAAAGTACTTAAGTAAACTTTCTTTAAAGAACTACTTAAGTTTTTTTGTGGGGTATCTGTACATTACTTTACTACTTATATTTTGACAACTTTTACTTCACTACATTCCTAAAGAAAATAATGTATTTTTTACTCCATACATTTTCCCTGACACTCAAAAGTACTTGTTACATGTTGAGTGCTTAGCAGAACAGAAAAATTGTCAAATTCACACACTTATCAAGAGAACACATGGTCATCCCTACTGCCTCTGATCTGGCAGACTCACTAAACACACTTCTCAAGAGAACACGTGGTCATCCCTACTGCCTCTGATCTGGCAGACTCACTAAACACACTTATCAAGAGAACACGTGGTCATCCCTACTGCCTCTGATCTGGCAGACTCACTAAACACACTTATCAAGAGAACACGTGGTCATCCCTACTGCCTCTGATCTGTCAGACTCACTAAACACACTTATCAAGAGAACACGTGGTCATCCCTACTGCCTCTGATCTGGCAGACTCACTAAACACACTTATCAAGAGAACACGTGGTCATCCCTACTGCCTCTGATCTGGCAGACTCACTAAACACACAAAAAAAATGGTGGCGTCTATTTTGCTTTATATTAGGAATTTGAAATTATTTAGACTTTTACTTTTGATGCTTAAGTATATTTAGAACCAAATACTTTTAGACTTTTACTCAAGTACTATTTTACTGGGTGACTTTCACTTTTACTTGTAACTTTCTAGTAAGGTATCTATACTTTTACTCAAGTATGAAAATTGGGTAGTTTTCCACCACTGCTCAGCGCCTCACAGCCATCCTCGGTTATTATGTCGCCCTTGGAGTCCAGTCACAATCTATGTTTGACTACTGCACTGACTGTTGTACAGTGTCGTCAAATCTGGGATTGTATCAAACCAAACCATCACATTGTATTGGAGCTAGGAAAGAATGGACAGGATGCATGTGTATGCATGTGTATGCATGTACTGAATGTGTGAAAAAAATGTGTGCTATTCTGATGTGTGTGAGAGAAAGAGTCTGTGTGGTATTTGCATGCCTAGGTTCCTCTTAAATGTGTAAGTCTGTAAAAGAACATCATGCAGAATGCAGGTACTGTGAGCCTGACATTTACAGCTCATTGACATAGTACATATTGGATCTAAAACAAGGTTTATCTTAAAGCCGTGTTGCACTTGGATGACACTAACAGACACTGACAAAAAAACAGAGGCGGTGATTTAACTTTGTTCTTCCAAATATTTCAGCTTCCTTGACCCATATAAAATATTATCTTTTGGATCACTCCAAAGACAGGAGAACCAGGCATCCAACCATTGGGAAAAATATGAACACACCCCAAATAAAGGGAACTGCGTGGGAAGCTCAGACACATGGAAACCTTGGTCTTAGAAAAACACCTGGTAGAGGTAGTTTTGATTTAAACCAAACATCACATACATTTTTTTGTCTGGCTCATGGTCTCCCTGGTGAAATATGGCTGTGTAGCTGATGTAGTTTGACCATGATTAATAAACACAATTTCAGAGATCACTGGAGGGTCCCACTTGTCTTCTACATCAATTACTGAAGTCTCTTTAATGTCCTGAGAGCAAACCCATCTGCAGGGCAGATTCAGATTGTGAAATGCTTGGGTTAGGATAATTAAAAAGGACTGAAATGTATTTTTGGTGGTGTAAACTTGTCTTTCGATGCAATCGTTATAATGTTTATATATTTACTTACTGCCAAAAGGCCATGGCGTGTTCATGGAGGTAAAGTAGACAATAAGTAAATATACAGTCGGAGTCAATATTTGAACTGTGTGCAGGGGCGTCATCTACCCCAAAACTCTGAGGGGCCACAAAGTACGTGAGGATGGCTGGGGAGGTGATCTGGAGGGGGGCTACGTCTCCTGTCTGTAAGTTGGAGAATTTAGCATTTTTCACCTGAAACAGCTTTTTCCTGCAATCTAGAGCCATAATCATTATGCTTTAATTCTATATTAAAAATATGTTTATTTTTCTTCATATCTAATCAGATCTCCTGAGCTGTCTGTATCTTCCTGACGGGTGGCACTTAAAAAAACTAAAAACGAAATATGCTTCTCTGCAATATCCAGTACATTTAGTAATTGCTTGCTTTTCTAAAGTCTATTAACCTTGCCAGCAGGCAAGCCAGCTAAGATACAGTAGTTCTACAAGCTAGCTACTCTAACTTGATTATATATTTTTACAATGATTATTGTGCTACTTATGGGCATGACGCCTCTGATTGTATGTATGTTTTATGGAGTTAGATAAGGTCAGTACTGTACCTGCTCCACCCTTCTCTCCTTTCTCTCCTCTCCTGCCATCTCTGCCATCTCTTCCTGGGATTCCTACGCTCCCGTTGGCCCCTGGAGGCCCGTTGGGGCCAGGTTTACCTGGTGTCCCTGGCAACCCCGGAACACTGCAGATCAGACGAGGTGGAGTTCCTCTCACCTTGGCCTCCAGCAGCTGACCAATCACACACTGGCACAGAAAGGCCACGCCTACCAACCGCCACATCCTCAGCTCTGTAGAGAGAGAAAAGAAAACAACCGCCACTTCATCAGACCTACTGTATAGTACTTGAAACACAACCTCAATGACCACATTCACAAACGGGTGACATTCTCTTATAATGGCAGAGTGTGCATGATCTGAGTGCATATTAATCTAACAAATCTGGAAACTTTCTTCTAAGTTGAGAAACAGCCCAGTTTAGATTCCAGTTATTAGAGATGACCAGAAATGAAAACACAGCAGTGTCCTGGCGGGAGAGGAGCATGTTCTAGTGCCAGCTAGCCAACAGACAGACTGAGATAAGGTCGGAGGGACTAAACACAGGAACCTGCTAAAATAATAAGCATTAGACACAGCACTATAAAACACAGCAGATTCCCCTGTAAAATAACATATGAAGGAATCAAGAATCACGCACCGCACCTCTCTCCTGCCAAACTACAGCCACAGCGCCAGATGTGGGTCCTAATGGATAACGCTGCGTTTTGGACTCTCTTTTTCTCTTCCTCTCTGTTGTCAGCCCCCCCAGTCGCATTAATGTGTTAGCGGCTGCAGCAGTGAGAGAAGCCTTTGCCTCGCTTCCAAGCCAATTCCATTTTGTCAATGCATTCCTTAGTTATGACACAACAGCCAGAACAACTATGTCAGAGCAACCCAAGGCTGAAATAACCCTCTGGACACAGACACGCACAGAAACACAGCCATGTTATCTGCTCTTGGACCTAAGAAACATTGACAGAACACAATAACAATCATGTTATTGAAAGAGTTGATGATTGCACTTAGCAATGAGATAAATTATGGTTTAGAAAGAGAGCGAAAGAAAGGTAACTTTGGTTCTGTAAGGACTGGGCAGCAAACCAGGGGTCATCAAGTGACTGTATGGATGGGATATAAGAGACCACATCATGGAAACCTTTCTTCCCTGGAACCAATACTGTAGCTAGATACCATACTGTAGCTAGATACTATACTGTAGCTGGATACCATATGCTAGCTAGATACCATACTGTAGCTTGATACCATACTGTAGCTAGATACCATACTGTAGCTAAATACCAAACCGTAGCTGGATACCATACTGTAGTAGGATACCATACTGTAGCTAGATACCATAGTGTAGCTGGAAACCATACTGTAGCTACATACCAAACTGTAGTTGGATACCATAATGTAGCTAGATACCATACTGTAGCTACAGTGGGGCAAAAAGTATTTAGTCAGCCACCAATTGTGCAAGTTCTCCCACTTAAAAAGATGAGAGGCCTGTAATTTTCATCATAGGTACACTTCAACTATGACGGACAAAATGAGAAAAATAAATCCAGAAAATCACATTGTAGGGTTTTTAATGAATTTATTTGCAAATTATGGTGGAAAATAAGTATTTGGTCACCTACAAACAAGCAAGATTTCTGGCTCTCACAGACCTGTAACTTCTTCTTTAAGAGGCTCCTCTGTCCTCCACTCGTTACCTGTATTAATTGCACCTGTTTGAACTTGTTATCAGTATAAAAGACACCTGTCCACAACTTCAAACAGTCACACTCCAAACTCCACTATTGCCAAGACCAAAGAGCTGTCAAAGGACACCAGAAACAAAATTGTAGACCTGCACCAGGATGGGAAGACTGAATCTGCAATAGGTAAGCAGCTTGGTTTGAAGAAATCAACTGTGGGAGCAATTATTAGGAAATGGAAGACATACAAGACCACTGATAATCTCCCCCGATCTGGGGCTCCACGCAAGATCTCACCCCGTGGGGTCAAAATGATCACAAGAACGGTGAGCAAAAATCCCAGAACCGCACGGGGGGACCTAGTGAATGACCTGCAGAGAGCTGGGACCAAAGTAACAAAGCCTACCATCAGTAACACACTACGCCACCAGGGACTCAAATCCTGCAGTGCCAGACGTGTCCCCCTGCTTAAACCAGTACATGTCCAGGCCCGTCTGAAGTTTGCTAGATAGCATTTGGATGATCCAGAAGAAGACTGGGAGAATGTCATATGGTCAGATGAAACCAAAATATAACTTTTTGGTAAAAACTCAACTCGTCGTGTTTGGAGGACAAAGAATGCTGAGTTGCATCCAAAGAACACCATACCTACTGTGAAGCATGGGGGTGGAAACATCATGCTTTGGGGCTGTTTTTCTGCAAAGGGACCAGGACGACTGATCCGTGTAAAGGAAAGAATCAATGGGGCCATGTATCGTGAGATTTTGAGTGAAAACCTCCTTCCATCAGCTAGGGCATTGAAGATGAAACGTGGCTGGGTCTTTCAGCATGACAATGATCCCAAACACACCGCCCGGGCAACGAAGGAGTGGCTTTGTAAGAAGCATTTCAAGGTCCTGGAGTGGCCTAGCCAGTCTCCAGATCTCAACCCCATAGAAAATCTTTGGAGGGAGTTGAAAGTCCGTGTTGCCCAGCAACAGCTCCAAAACATCACTGCTCTAGAGGAGATATGCATGGAGGAATGGGCCAAAATACCAGCAACAGTGTGTGAAAACCTTGTGAAGACTTACAGAAAACGTTTGACCTCTGTCATTGCCAACAAAGAGTATATAACAAAGTATTGAGATAAACTTTTGTTATTGACCAAATACTTATTTTCCACCATAATTTGCAAATAAACTCATAAAAAATCCTACAATGTGATTTTCTGGATTTTTTTTCTTCTCATTTTGTCTGTCATAGTTAGTGTACCTATGATGAAAATTACAGGCCTCTCTCATATTTTTAAGTGGGAGAACTTGCACAATTGGTGGCTGACTAAATACTTTTTTGCCCCACTGTAGATACCATAGTGTAGCTGGATACCAAACTGTAGCTGGATACCATTTGGCAAAACATGATAGGTCATAAGGCTTAAATCATACAGATGAAGTTAGACACTTTGTTACACACCACATGGAAACATAATTGACTTCACAAGTGTTGTTAGATATGCTTCACAACAGTAATTATATTTCATTCTCTATCGTAATTATACTGTAAACAATATGCATGTATGGCGGTAATGGTTGGCAGCTGTGGAAAAATGCTGTGGGAAAATGCTTGGGAGTTTATCTTCAGCTTAATATACACTTAGTGTACCAAACATTAGGAACACCTTCCTAGTATTGAATGCCCCCCCCCCCCTTTCCCTCAGAACAGCCTTAACTCATCGGGCCATGGACTCTACCAGGTGTCGAAAGCGTTCCACAGAGTTGCTGGCCCATGTTGACTCTAATGCTTTCCACAGTTGTGTCAAGTTGGCTGGATGGTCAATGTCACTGGAATGATGGACGAACTAACAAATGCCAGCCCTTGGCCAGTCCAGTGTTGTGTCGTGTGATTGGTTGAGTATTCTTGTGTACGTGACTTCAAACAGATGTGTTGCAGAGATGTCTGTTTAGCTGGCTAGCCGGCTTGATAATTTATAGCTCAGTGGCTTGAACAGCATGCACTGAACGACTTGGTAAACCCAGCTTCAACTTGATACAGGAAAATGCCTGGGAGTTTATCTTCAGCTTCAGCATGTATAATGTAGTTAATAACTGAGTGTACCAAACATTATGAACACTTTCCTAATATTGATTTTCCCATTCGTCCTCTGAATGGCATACATACACAATCCATGTGTCAATTCTTTAAGCTGTCTCCTTCGTCCACACTCATTGAAGTGGATTTAGCAAGTGACATCAATGAGGGATCGATCATAGCTTTTACCTGGATTCACCTGGTCAGTCTATATCATGGAAAGAGCAGGGGATCTTAATGTTTTGTACATTGAGTATACAGTAATGTAACAAAAACCTGAACCATGGAGTCAAACAGGTACAGTTATGGATATTTGTGAGATCTGAGTATATTAATGCCTGTAATTTTGCTCTTTGTTGTTGTGTGTATACAGTATGTCTGGGCAATTGGGCGTGAGCATGTTAGCTCTGTGTGTCTGTACATCTGTTCCACGTCTTTGTATCTGACAATAGCGTGTGTTTAGGAATAGTGGAACTAACATTGGGTTTCCATGGCTATGAGTTTTTTTTAAATTCTGCAATGTTTGTTGTGAGATGTTAGAGATACAGAATGAACACTGTCCTGAAGATGGAAGACATGAAGATCATGATCAGGGGAATCACAACCCACGGAACATAATATAAATCATTTGTGTAAATGCTTTATTCTCACACATGCAAATGATTTACAGTCCAACACACACACACACACACACACACACACACACACACACACACACACAAAGGCCACCCAATGAACATACACTCACAAATTCACATACTGGTGTGAACAAGCTCAGCCAGCACTGTGAAATAGATACCCCCTGGTCCCCCATTATTAATTAGGGCTATTTACGCTAAAGGCAGCTGCTCTCGGTGGAACATGTTTTTCGATTTGAGGGTAGTACTGTAATGAACTCAGCATAGAGCGAGTGTGAGAAATGCCCTCTGAGGGAGAATCCCCACCCACAATTTCTGCCCAGCAGGGATGATGTCATGACTGGGACCTACCCATCATTAAAGCACTGACCCTGCTCTACTCTCAGATGCATGCATTCTCACACACAAAATGTTCACCTAGGTATACACACGCTCACACACACAGAAAGAAAGGACAGAACTCACACATTCTTAAAAGTATAGTGCCATTATTTTAATTGGTACACATGCTAAAATGAACATTATTACCTGGGTGGTTTGAGACCTGAATGTTGACTGGTTGACAGACGGGGAATATCCAACCGTATACCAAGGGTATGACAAAACATTTATTTTAACTGCTCTAATTATATTGGTATAACGTTTATAACGTTTATAATAGGAATAAAGCACCTCAGGGGTTTGATATATGGCCAATATACCACGGCTAACGGCTATGTCCAGGCTCTCCACGTTGCATTGTGCATAAAAACAGCCCTTAGCCGTGATATATTGGACATATACCACACCCCCTCAGGCCTTATTGCTTCAATTAAGACAAAGGTGATGACCAGCTGAGGTTGTTATTTTGAGATGATGAGAGTGAAACAGCATGCCAGCGTCTCTGATCTATTCTAAAAATGTATGGCCCATCCAATAACTTATACCCCAAAGTAAAGAATATTAGTTTTATTTGATTATAATGTGAGTGATCATAGCACTGGCATACTGTATGTATGGTATTAAGAAACATGCAGATGTTACGTTTGCCAGCTGAATGCTCTTACCACAGGTTGAGAGCTGCTCCTCTTGTTGACTGCTTCAACAACTTCAAATCAGTATAATTGTGTCAATCCTCAGATCTCCTTCCTGGTCACAGTCCTGTGTCCTTGGTGATGAGAGATGAGTAGAATGTCCTTGGATAACATAGTCTCCTTCTCAACCTCTCTGTCTCGCTCTCCTATCCTTCGTCTTTGTAGGGCTCCTTCAAACATTTGTGTAGGGCTCCCTCTGTCTCTCTGCTCCCTCTCAGAGTCTTGATTTGTAATAGTAGCCTCCCTAGAGTCATTCAAACCTCCCCCTCTCTGTTTCATTCACACCCCTCCCTCTTTCTCCCTCATCCACTTCCTCTGTCTCGTTATAAACTTTCTACAAAGCAAAACAACTATCACCAACTTAAGGACTGACTTCATAAGTTCAGAGTGCAGGCCTGAATACACACCCTTTCCACCAGTCCACATTAAAGAGTCAACTACTGACATTATACTTCATTCTGGAGTGTGATTCTTGTAACAGAATGATCATTCAGAAATGTTTTTTGCAAATGAGAATTTGCAGCTATAGCAATATTTAGCCTGTAGATGGCGGTATACTGCATACGCACTAAAACTACAGGTAAGTGAAAGAATAATAGGAACACTTGAGTAAATGAGGAATGCAAAGTATATTGGAAGCAGGTCCTTCCACACAGGTGTTGTTAATTAAGCAATTAACATCCCATCATGCTTAGGGTCATGTATAAAATTCTGGGCAGGCCATTATTTTGGCTACCATGACTATGCCCCCATAGATTAACAATGCCCCATCCACAGGGCATGAGTGGTCACTGAATGGTTTGATGAGCATGACAATTATGTAAACCATATGCCATGGCCACCTCAATCACCAGATCGCAACCCAATTAAACATTGGACATTTTGTAGCGGCGCCGGAGACAGCAGTTAACAAAACACCAAATGATGGAATTTCCCATAGAAGAATGTTGTCGCATCCCTCCAATAGAGTTCCAGACACTTGAGGAACCTATGCCAAGGTGCATTGAAGCTGTTTTGGTTTGTGGTGGCCCAACACCCTATTAATACACTTTATGTTGGTGTTTCCTTGATTTTAGGACTGTGAGGAGGATGGCTATGGTATGGTATAGGGCCTTTGGTATTGGGGTGCTGTAGGATGGGCTCCTGGCTGGTGTTTGGCTAGTGACACACAATCTCTCCGTGGAAGCACAGGCAGGTGTTCTGAGTGTGCAAATGACGGCCACCTTTACCCTGGTAATGGTCACATCTGGCCACCTGACAAAACTGATCTCCAAACCCATTTACTCTGAATCTACCCTTGCCTCGCCTCACTCCCATACTCTCCCAGGATGCTTGCTGTGCTAAGCAGTTTACCATATTGACTGCACAATGACCCTGGCCATATATTTACTAGTCACAGGGGAGCCCAGCCTGTCCGGGTCTAAAATGCATTTAAGAACTTCTCAAAAATAGTCGCTGTTCTATAGACTCAGAGGAGGCATATAATGATTAATATCACTCACTACACTCCTATTCAGACATACAACTAGAGGACTCCTTGTACAGTTAGGCTAGTAAGCAGAGGGTCATTTCTCCCTGTAGAGTGAAGTCAAAGTATACCTACACAAAAGCAATGTCATCCTAAACAATAGGCAAAGCCTTTTGACAAACACAAAAAGGCAGGCATGTTGTGTCTGAACAGAATGGGTCTTTATTTATTCAGGAAATGAAAGAAAACAGATTGTAATCAACACCCCATTTAAATACAAAACAAAAATTAAAATCGACATGATATTAATTTTGCATATCAAAGAACCATTGAGTAGTAATTACAATCCGAACACCTCATAAACCACTTTTGTGAATTAATACACAAACTCCGATTTAGAAATGAGTTACTTTAACAATATTACAAAGATTTAGCTTAAAAATAATTCAAATTAAAATAATATCTTAGCAATTGGCATCTTAAAATTATATATATTTCCACATAAAAATACAAAATAATATCAATGACATATAATATGAAAAATTATTCCAAGTATTCTGCTTCTATTAAATAAAATAAAAAACGGAATAAAATTAAATAGAAATATGCATGAAAACTTCTCTCCTTTTGGTAGCAAAACACTATCCAAAATAACTACAATCATTTACATCAGTACAAAGATATCTGGATTGAAAAATAGTTGCAATGAAAAAAAGGGGTTTCTTTTCTGACAGTAAAAAATGACACTGTGGATCAGAAATCTGCAAAATATGCAATGAAAAAAATAAATCTGCATTAAAAAGGTTTACACTGTAATTTTTACTTTTTATACAAACATTAGAAACAGTATTGCACATCACAACACATATTTGAGGTTAATCAGCCTTTCAAAATGTGTTATATTCAAGTTTCAGAGCATCTATGAGGAGAGGCACCGCAGGCCTCGATGCAACAGGGGGAGGATCTCAAGTGTCTTCCATGAATATAATAGAACCCTCAATGTTTCTTTCCTTCAAATAAAAGGTGTAAATGTGTACTTGTATATTAACCATATTGATATATTAAAACAGTCATATATTGATACATCAATTACATAATTATTTGTTCAAATATTTTGTTTATTTTTGTCTTTCAACAGAGCCAGACATAATTAGAATATTAGGGGCACTAAAATGTGTGTAATACTACTACTACTACTACTAATAATAATAATAATAACCTATTGAAATAGAAAAATACAATCAAAATCAAATAGTTATTTGTCTACAAAAATAGTGAAATAAATATGATTCTTACAAAAAAAAAAGACACACACATACAAAGTAACAGTGTTCAACTTAGAAAATAGGACCCATTACTCAACAAACAGCACAAGGAGTCGTGTTACATGTCAATGGTGACAAAGTACAATAGAGCTCTGTTCTGTTCTGAGCACAACACCAACCACACCACGAGAGCCGAGGCCACCGGGACAAAGAACAAACAGGGTGGGGGCTTAATAACGATCCTTCATTTGCTTTGAATGGTTGGTCATCGTTTTTTGGCCACCATTTTCTCTAGAGCCAATCATCATAGCACAGTACCCTGTGGCACTTCTTCCTTCTTTCAGTTGACGGAGAGACTGACAGACAACAGGACCCCCTACGAATACATTAGAACATATTAGAATACTGCTTCATTCACATAGAAAAACCTAAGACCAATGCCTCCTCACACAATTTCTTAAATAAGTCATTATGAAAAAATAAAATAATCTGGTAGAATTATAAATCGGTAGAAGTTCGGTAGAACTGAATCTTTTAAGAGTGATTAAATTGAGCAAAATAGGTTGTTGCCCAAACCATGTCTGCATTGAATCAGCTGACTAACTGGTAGGGTGAAAACGAGTCAAGAATCAAATAATCAGAGGGAAAATATAGAAAAGGTAGTGCATAATATATTATCAAAAGTGATTAGAGAGGCAGAGGACAGAGAGGGGGTTCCAACTCACAAGTTAAAGACATGAACAAATAAACAATCTAATACGTGAATAAATTAACATAAACAGTCTTATATCCATGAAGTAGTAGTAGTGACAGTACACACTTGACCCCTGAACCACGTCTAAACCGCATACCAAGGACTGACTCCACACCAGGAAACACAATGACACAAGGATAACAGGGATATTATACTGTAGAGATACAGACATGTACAGTACCAAACAGCTGGCTAGTGCACCAGCAGGTCATTGCTCACAGAGAGACAGGGTCACAGTTAGATAAACAAAGAACACAGTTATTCATATTCTGCAGGCCAATTTTTTTAATGATAATTATTTCCCCATCACTGAAAATATATGAGGGAGTGTGTCTTTGTCATCTTGCATTAGCAGGACATAAAACTGGATCACTTTCTACAGGTCTGGAGTCTAATAACTTGTAACTACAATATGTATGGGAGCCTGGTTGTTTTGGAGAACAGTGTATCAAACTGAGTAGCCTGATAACACAACTCAGGAACAGATCTTGGACAGACGCTTTCTTACGGATCCTTCTTCTTACGGATCCTTCTCTTGTTCAACATTTGAACAGTGGTTTAAATTGGCCAACTAGCCTAACACATGGCATAAACACACGTCTCCCAGTCTTATGCCTGTAGAAATCAGATCCAGCCTGGCTTCTGTGTATGCTTTCGGTCTGCAAAGGGTTATGCTACATTAGAGTAACCTCTGGAACTATACAAAGGTGAGGAGGATAGGAAGGGTGAAGGCAAAATGTTGTGATGTTCTCATTCTCCTCTAGTTTACCTACATTGTTACTAAACTAAAACCTCATTCCACACACCAACAAGATCCCCACAGACAGCACAGACACGACACAGACACTAACCACTGACTGAACGCCACTCAGCTTCTCAACAGGGTTCATTACTCCATACAAACCACCACATCACAAAATGGTGGCATCCACTAGTTTAGAACCAATATCGCTTTTCTTGTATAATAAGTATGTAAATGGTTCAAACAGATCAACATCAATGCATGCAAGATTTTTGAATGTTAAGTCGTTTTCATGTATTTTCCTTTATCTTCATTTTTATATATATATTTTCTTACACCTAGGCTTCTGACGTTTTTGTTGTTGTTGCTATTCAAAGTAGGATTTGAGTGTTTTCTGTTATATAGTTTCTGTGGTTTGTTTTTTATCCTACATGTATTGGTTAAGTCTATCTTGCATGCAAAGGGTGTATAGACAAACATGCACTTCAATTTTCACATTCTATTCTTCCATGGCAAAGATGGCCATGAGTGTGTGAGTGCGGACTGCATTTCATTTTTCAAGATTCCGGTTTATAGCTGGCGTTAATATATACCACCTATACATCTATTCATATATTATATATAGCAGCAAAGCTTCTAATATAGCTTGTGATTAAAAAGGTTAAATAGAATTAATAAAACCAGATTCATATTTTGAGATAATATCTTTTCAGGTCAAAATGAGAGCAAAAATAACCTCCAAATTTTTGTAAATGGCTTCCCTGATGGGGAAAAAGAACATATTATTATCAACAATAAAAAATAAGAGTTTGTTTTGTGGCAGAAATGTATCACTTTTATGCTTACTATCGTTTTGTTACCTTTGGTAAATGACCTGGGGCAGGCGTTCAGATTATAGAATCAAGGTTTTCCCAGAAACAAGGGTACGCTACACCCACTAGGGGTGGCTAGCAGCAGACAGACAGACAGACAGACAGATGGGCTGCTCCCATGCAAAAACATTCTCATATCTACGTTAAATCTCACATATAAAAATAATTTGAAAAACCTACAAAAAATCAATCTCTTTTTAAATCTCCTCTTAAAAAACATTAAAGTACCACAAAAAAGTTGTCAGAGCCTGAGATGTGAGGGGGGTTTTGGTGAAAAACTGAGGCTTGTAGTGTTTGGCTGCTACAAAATATATATATACTGTATACTGTTATGTACTCTATACTGATAGCTTAGGGTAAGAGGCAGAGCGATGCACTTTTTCCTGCCTGGCGATGTCTCTCTTCCTTGACCGTTCCTTCTGTGTCGCCATGGTGACGTGTGGTCGCGTTCCTCTTCAGTTCCAGCGGAAGTGGATTTGCCTTGGGCGGTCAGCCCCCTCTTTGACCAGCGGCTTGTGGAATTCTCGGCCGGCGCGGGAGTGGATGTTAGCCCAGCAGAACTCACAGTAGTACTGCAGGCAGGTCACGTTGGCGCAGAAGAAAGGGGCAAACTTCCCACCGCAACGCGCACCCTGACACTCATCACACAGCTGGTCGTCCAGAACATAGGGCTTTACCTCCACCTGTAAGGGTACAGGGACATGGAGGGGATGAGAAGAGGAATACACAGAGATAACACAGATACTGAGAGAGCAAGGGTGCATAATATACCTAAAAACAGTAGGTATGGATACATTGCATGTACTGTAAAAGCACTGAGAACAGGTAGAATACTGAGATACATGATGAGAGATGAAAAGGTTCCTTTAAAATGATAGAGTAGCCTGTTTGAAGCTGTGTGAGATTCAAAGACAATGGAGTCAGGCAGCGCTGAGAGAGGAGAGAGAGAGAGAGAGAGAGAGAGAGAGAGAGGAGAGAGAAAGAGAGAGAGAGAGGAGAGAGAGGAGAGAGAGAGAGAGAGAGAGAGAGAGAGAGATAGATAGATAGAGGAGAGAGAAAGAGAGAGAGAGAGAGAGAGAGAGAAAAAGAAAGAGGAGACTGGAAATGGAACTAATTCAATCAGCACTAATAAGCTTTCTCCTCTCCATAGCAACCACCGTCAGACTATCTGCGTGTGATGCTATTGGAACACACACTGTTTTTCTTTGAACCATAAATCCTCACGAGGACTGACTCTCTCACACACTCACTCTCTCATTCTCTCTCTGCATCCCTAGGAAATCAGGAGGAGAATGTCTCCAGCAGGATTGTGTGGTTAATTAGATGGGAAGTGGAGGGAGGGAGGACTGTACCCGCTTGTCAATGTCTCCATGTTGCAGCTGGACAAATCTGGCGCTGATGGCAGCGATGTAACTCTGCTGATTGGAGAATGCGACGCGCCCCGCACCTTTGGGGTACTTGAGCTCTGGATCGGTGTCGATGCCAGCATAGCAGACCCCCCCATAGAGACGGTCCATAATCATGGCCAACTCCACTGGAGAGAGATGAGAAAGAAGAACAAAAGAGTAAAGAATGTGGGGAGGAGATGGAGAAGTGACACATGGGTAGGTGAGATGGTTAAGGGGTGAGAGAGAGAAAGTGGAGGAGGGGGTTGTCAGATTGTCATTACATAGGGAAAACATTGGCAGCTCTCAGGTGCTCCTTATTACTCAAAACACAACATCTGTTTATCTACGTATTTCAACAACTACCATCACCAACACAAACATCCCAGTCCAATTACAGAGTAGATCAACTAGAGGCCCAGCTGAGATGTCATGTGGATCTGATAGAGGGAGATGAGGGAAGTGTTTACCTGCTCTGAGAGGGCGGGGGACCCCTCCTACGAAGATGGTCTTGCGAGGATCCAGGGGCTGAGAGCCGTCCATCACAAAGTCACTGTCACTCAGGTTCCACGGACGAATCTGGACCTGGAGACACACACACATCACACATATCCCATACATTGAATAATCGCAAGATGGAATTACACTGCGTAGGTGTTGCTAGTCTCACAGATGTCCTTGCTGGTGGGAATGGCCCTACTGGGTTTGTGTTGGACTCACAGGCTTGTCTTTGATGGTGGGGCTGGAGACACACAGGTAGAGCTTGCCGTCCTCCTCCATGCAGGCCTCGATCAGAGCCTGCACTGAGCTCTCCTCCTGGAACAGCAGGAAGGCGTAACCTAGGTAACACACACAACACACTCTCAGGAACAGGACAGCATATACAATAGTGTGGGGTAATACTGCTACAAATACACTGAATTATTTCAGTTTGAAAAAGTACTATATACAGACTATGTAGGTTAGTCATCTGGGAAAGAGGACGTTGGTCAACCTAGCTGTACTGTCTCTTCCAGGAGTCTCAAGGCCATCATTGATTGCTACCAGCCATATTTATACAGTATACGGTGCTAAAACATACCTTTATGACATACATTTATGTAAATTTCAGTTAAAGAAAGTCTGAGGTGAGCTTTACCTTTGGGGGGGAAGTAGGATTTGCTCTCAGCCTTGTGTGGCCAGTCCACCACCAGGTGGCCAAAGCGACAGAAACTGTTGGTGATCTCATCTGACCAGAGATAGAAAGAAGAGGTGAGAGGAAGGCCGATGTGTGAGGAGTAACGGGAGAAGGAAAAACAACCTTTCATAACAGCATATCAACTGATTCACTGAACTAACAACACTGTGTTATGCTGTGTTATGCTCTTCCACCCCTCACCTTCATCTATGTCAGGGGGCAGGCCGCCCACAAACACTTTGCGTGAGAAACGCTCGATGCGCTCCCCGTTCTGGTGGGGGTAACAGTTAGGGCCAAGCCCTGGGATGCCCTGGTTACCGTGCCCATCATCAAGGAGGCTGTCTTCAATGGGGAACAGGGAGGAGCGGCCTGGAGAAGAGGGGGTCACAGGTCAGCGGTCAGAACACCTGCAGACATGGACAATGACATCCACATAGATACACACATGCATACAATACATACAGTCACATCACAAGCAGATGCACATACTTCTGCTTTGCCAACAACAGAAGCAACCAACCTGCTATAGCTCTGTTAACACCCACTGACAGTTCCTAGATTGAACACATTCATGGAGCCCAACGTCTTAATGTTATATAGAGATAGTATTATTATAATGAGTCATGATAAATGAGCGTGGTCCATAACAACATGTGTAATTGGCTGTTTACATCTGTCACCAGGCTTTGTGCTGAGTAGCTACAAGATAAAGTACAAGCATAAAGTGATAGAGGATTATGTCCAATGTAGTATTTATACTGTAAATGTGCTGTAAAACCAAGACACGCAACCGTGAATACTCCAGACAGAGCTCTGTGACTGACTGACAGACAGTAGACAGAGAGGACAAGCTTGAGGTCTGGTAAGGAAGCTGTGGATTCACGTTGTTACCATGGGGCAAAGCAGTAGTAGTAGTCAGAGCAATGGACTGAGGTAAACTAGTGGTAACCAAGCCTGAAACCTATGGTTTCCTATGGCAATGTCTGGATGTAAACGTGTTGTGCAGTATTCATATACGTCTGCAATTATATACTGTAGTGACCTTAACCCAACACCTAGCGACCTTGTCTAGAGATTAGGGTCTCTTGGAGTAAAGACTAAGACGTTGGGGCGAGAGTCACTTGGACCTGGGTTAAAATCTACCCCCCAAGTTCACTGCAATTACGTTCAAAAAGGAGCAACTGCTGGTAAAAATGCTTGGGGTGTCATAGTAAATGATTCAGATTGACTGTCAGTGGTGATCATGTTGACACTATAAACCCTGAATTGTTTGTATCCAGACACTGTTTTGGCAGCTGCAGTTCAGTAGCGTTAAAGCATGCTGTGTGGTGGATGAACACGCAACACACATGACATGACACAGACTGCACGTCACATGAAGGCGGCTTTACCTCGACGTCTCCCATAGCTCCTTGCTGCATGGAAACAAATTAAAGAGTGGTTTTATGCCCTGCAGACATTCCTCGCAAGGTAAAGTATCCCCAGACCTGGTACTACTGACACTACAGATTCTATGACCTCTAGTACCATTATTTACCCCTACCCCATTCAGCCCCTCATCATCTAACTGCACGGTTGGAGTGTCATGAAACCTTACTATCGTCACAGGATTGACATCATGTTGAATAGTTAGGTATATGACAATGTGTCAAGCAGGAATGTAGGCTATATTGTAAACTGGACTAGGCTGACTACGTATGAGGAACAGCCTAATGGAAACGACACCAGTCTTCTCCTGACATCTAGTCATGTGACCTAGTCTACATAAATAAGCTAAGTGACCTAGCTACTACACCACCTGCGGATGGTCATGTGACTTATACAACTAGGCATTCCACCTCGTCATGTGAGCCACACTACTAAACATTCCTCTTCAACATCTCAAGCCCCAGTAGGATTACAACAACAATGCATATCCTTCAACAGGAGACATGTTTACTACACTATTACAACACACAGCACAGCCTAGGAGAACCAACACTACTCATTTAACAAAAGCCATCCAGCACAGTCCACTATAGAGAAGGATATATCCCAACACAAATGAAGCTCAGAAAAGCGTGACAGGAAGGACAATCCCATACTAGCTTGCTTCTTGATCTAGCCTGGTTGAGTCTCCCCAACGAGTCATGATATGGAAACATGAACACTGGGCCATTTCTAAAATAGTCTGGTGATAGTGATGGAAGAAGACACACAAGCTGGTGTTGGCCAGGAGAGATAATTACCATTGAGCATGAGCAGGCCGTCAGCCCCGGGATGAGGGCAACCCACACGACCTGACATGACAGAGACACACACACACACACACACACACACACACACACACACACACACACACACACACACACACACACACACACACACACACACACACACACACACACACACAGGGATGAGACTCTCAGCAGATGGAGAGGACAGGTTGAGGACATCAAGGGCACGGCCATGTACTGTATAAGGAACAGAAGCACCACTGTCACATGACAGCCTACTGAGCTGTAGTGTCGGAACAGAACACTGAACAAAACCCTCTTTTCCATGGAGACAGCTTGAGCTGACAAAATACAACAACAACAAAACAACACCCTGAATAGATTTGGGTTAACCCTAATGAACTATCCGAAGCACATGTCAGCTATTTATGTTATCTCTACATTCAATGGGAAGAATTGCAGATGTGTGAACAGAGAAAGAAGAGATGCTGGCAAATGATCTGATCTCCAGTTAAAAGATCAGCAACCCTATTTCCACTGCAATGTAAGCATGGTACATCTCCTATGCCCAGTTAGCTGAGCTCCTTTCTAAAGTCCTCTGAGGTTAGTCCTTGTCTTCTTCTTCTGTACTAGCAGTCTGGGCTATAAATGGCAGAGCCCACTCTCCCCTCCTCTCCACCCTCTTCTCACCCTCTCCTTCTCACCCTCCACCCTCCTCTGGCTGTCACACAGCGTGTGAAAGTGTGTCTAAATTTAGTCCCGCTCTGGTTCTGTGCTGTGAATAATGGCCTATGCCCTCACCATCGGCTCCAGAGTCACAGTCAGGACCGGAGGACTATAGGACAACACCACACCCACTAATACTTATGGAGGCCCATGTTGAGCCAACTTCAATAATAATGAAGGTTGGGGAGTAACTGATTACATGTTATCTGATTACAAAAAACTGTAACATTAATCAGTTAAATTACTATGAAAACATTTGTAATCAGATTACAGAAAACTAGATGATTACTTCTTGGATTAAACTTAAATTCAGAAACGATGCTTGCGTAAAAAAAACACATTATGACATCTTTCTGTTTTCCCAATTATATTCAATGGGGCGACAGGTAGCCTAGTGGTTAGAGCGTTGGACTAGTAACTAAAAGGTTGCAATGTAAAAAAATCGTTCTGCACCTGAAAACACTGTTCCTAGGCCGTCAATGAAAATAAGAATTTGTTCTTAACTGACTTGCCTAGTTAAAAATTCAGCATTAAATAAAGGCGCACGCAAGTTTAACGTTTTTCCACCTGAGCGACTCTGACCACAATCCAGAGAACACTATGATGACACACCAAATGCATTTGATGGATCCTTTTTGTCTTCTTCTAATGCCTGTTAAGGGGAAAGTAATCCAAAAGTAACTGATAGTAACCAGATTACGTTACTAAATTTGGGTCATCCAAAAGTTACGTTACTGATTACAAGTAGCTAGTCACTGTAATGGATTACATTTAGAGGGGTAGTATACTGTGCAAAATACAATGTGAGGGAATGTGTTGTTTACTATAAATGTCAATCTAAACTTTTCGGTCCCTGTCCATGGTTTGGGGGAGTAAGTATGTTGACGCCAGTGGTCATAACTATGTGTGAAGCTAGCTAGCTAGAAGTCATTTTTAAACTGACTACAATGCACATGCTTAGAGTATTTTCTAAAAGTCCAGTAGCTGAGAGGAGAGGAGAGGCCTGCCATGCAACTGTGTGTCAGCCCTGTCTCTGTCACTCTACTCCTGGGCCAGCCCTGTCTCTGTCACTCTACTCCTGGGCCAGCCCTGTCTCTGTCACTCTACTCCTGGGCCAGCCCTATCTCTGTCACTCTACTCCTGGGCCAGTGTGTGGACCAGCCCTGTCTCTGTCACTCTACTCCTGGGCCAGCCCTGTCTCTGTCACTCTACTCCTGGGCCAGCCCTGTCTCTGTCACTCTACTCCTGGGCCAGCCCTGTCTCTGTCACTCTACTCCTGGGCCAGCCCTGTCTCTGTCACTCTACTCCTGGGCCAGCCCTATCTCTGTCACTCTACTCCTGGGCCAGCCCTGTCTCTGTCACTCTACTCCTGGACCAGCCCTGTCTCTGTCACTCTACTCCTGGGCCAGCCCTATCTCTGTCACTCTACTCCTAGGCCAGCCCTGTCTCTGTCACTCTACTCCTGGACCAGCCCTGTCTCTGTCACTCTACTCCTGGGCCAGCCCTGTCTCTGTCACTCTACTCCTGGGCCAGCCCTATCTCTGTCACTCTACTCCTGGACCAGCCCTGTCTCTGTCACTCTACTCCTTGGCCAGCCTTGTCTCTGTCACTCTACTCCTGGGCCAGCCCTGTCTCTGTCACTCTACTCCTGGGCCAGCCCTGTCTCTGTCACTCTACTCCTGGGCCAGCCTTGTCTCTGTCACTCTACTCCTGGGCCAGCCCTGTCTCTGTCACTCTACTCCTAGGCCAGCCCTGTCTCTGTCACTCTACTCCTGGGCCAGCCTTGTCTCTGCCACTCTACTCCTGGGCCAGCCCTGTCTCTGTCACTCTACTCCTGGGCCAGCCCTGTCTCTGTCACCGTCCTCCCTGTCCCTGTGAGGAGTGTTCCTATCCTATCAGGACAGAGAGTGCTGCAGTGCTGCCTGACTCCTGTCTGTCCGTGTGCCCCAGGTTAGGTTAAGCAGTAGCAGTAGCAGCAGGATCAGGGCTGTAAGGTCATTTAAAGGCACAGCCGGTTGTGGAAGAAAAAAAACATGCCTCTAGGAGGGAGCAGGAAGCCTGTCAGTGCCTTGGAAAAGGGTATACTTCACCTCATATGCATTCCCTCTAACCACTGTTCTCCCTAACCACAATCACAATGACTTTCCCTATTATACAGTGAGTCAGTAACTCAGTAAGTATGATAATTAAAGACAGTGAGAGGGAGTAAGTAAGTAGTCTCACCCTTCATTGGATCTTGCTCCGCCCGCATGATGTCAATCAGAGAGCTTTCCAGGGAGTGCATGTTCAGGCTGTCGTACATTCTAGAGCGTTCCTAAAACACACACATACAACAAGCGGAAGAAGCCTGCAGTGTTCTGGCACATAGGTATGGGTAATAAAGCCTGTGGGTAACATAGGTATGGGTAATAAAGTCTGTGGGTAACATAGGTATGGGTAATAAAGTATGTGTGTAACATAGGTATGGGTAATAAAGTCTGTGGGTAACATAGGTATGGGTGATAAAGTATGTGGGTAACATAGGTATGGGTAATAAAGTCTGTGGGTAACATAGGTATGGGTAATAAAGCCTGTGGGTAACATAGGTATGGGTAATAAAGTCTGTGGGTAACATAGGTATGGGTAATAAAGTCTGTGGGTAACATAGGTATGGGTAATAAAGTCTGCGGGTAACATAGGTATGGGTAATAAAGTCTGTGGGTAACATAGGTATGGGTAATAAAGCCTGTGGGTAACATAGGTATGGGTAATAAAGTCTGTGGGTAACATAGGTATGGGTAATAAAGTCTGTGGGTAACATAGGTATGGGTAATAAAGTCTGCGGGTATGTGGCTTAATATTTCAGAGTGTGTTAACAGCACATACATGGATTAAAATTCTTTCCGTATTTATTCACTTCAGGGGTACTAAGGTATGCTAGTGAGCAGAGTGGACCCAATGATGGATTCAACAGGAACTCTGGAGCACGTCCCAGAGACAGACAGACAGACAGAGAGCAGAAACCAAATCCAGGAATGGCATTTACCCAGAGTGCCCACTGGGATGAGAGGGAGGTTATGAGCTCATCAGAGGGGCTATAAGACAGCCATGCACGGTGAATCTAAACCCGAGGCCTGTCAACCTTTATAACATACCACAGATGGCAGAACCTTTAAAGAAAATGATGTACTTTACTGTGTATGTACATGACAAGGGCCCTCTCATGGTTGAGAACATGAGGGAAGATACAATCTCATATGAGCACCTCAAATTATTAGACAATAATGGCATTTTGTAGGTGCCTAAGATAAGTTGCTAGAGGTATGGTCATCATACTAGCCTGACCACCACTTGAAAGTACTCCACACACTACTGGTCCTGACAAGAGGTCAGGCATGACCAATGGCATGGCCAATTCATTAGGGCCGATTTCAAGTTTTCATAACAATCGGTAATCTGCATTTTTGGATGCCGATTATGGCCAATTACATTGCAATCCACAAGGAAACTGCGTGGCAGGCTGACTAGCTGTTATGCGAGTGCAGCAAGGAGCCATGGTAAGGTGCTAGCTAGCATTAAACTTATCTTAGAAAAAACAATCAATTTGAACATAATCACTAGTTAACTACACATGGTTGATGATATTACTAGGTTAACTAGCTTGTTCTGCGTTGCATATTATCAATATCATCGAATCACAGCCTACTTCAACTTCGCCAAACGGGGAATGATTTAACAAAAGAGCATTCGTGAAAAAAGCACAATCGTTGCACAAATGTACCTAACCATAAACATCAATGCCTTTCTTAAAATCAATAACAGAAGTATTTTTTTTTTAAACCTGCATATTTATTTAAAATAAATTCATGTTAGCAGGTAATATTAACTAGGGAAATTGTGTCACTTCTCTTGTGTTCATTGCACGCAGAGTCAGGGTATATGCAACAGTTTGGGCCGCCTGGTTCGTTGCGAACTAATTTGCCAGAATTTTACATAAGGTTGACATAACATTGAAGGTTGTACAATGTAACAGTAATATTTAGACTTATGGTTGCCACCCGTTAAAATACGTAACGGTTCCGTATATCACTGAAAGAATAAACACTTGCTTTCGAGATGATAGTTTCCGGATTTGACCATATTAATGACCAAAGGCTCATATTTCTGTGTTTATCATATTATAATTAAGTCTATGATTTGATATTTGATAGAGCAGTCTGATTGAGCGGTGGTAGGCGGCAGCAGGCTCATAAGCATTCATTCAAACTTTACTGCATTTGCCAGCAGCTCTTAGCAATGCTTGAAACACAGAGCTGTTTATGACTTCAAGCCGATCAACTCCTGAGATTAGGCTGGCAATACTAAAGTGCATCCAATGGTCCAAAGGTCAAAGGTATATGAAATACACATGGTATTGAGAGAAATAGTCAACGTGTCATAATTCCTATAATAACTAGAACCTAAAACTTCTTACCTGGGAATATTGAACCACCAGCTTTCATATATGTTCTCATGTTCTGAGCAAGGAACTTAAACGTTGGCTTTTTTACATGGCACATATTGCACTTTTACTTTCTTCTCCAACACTGTGTTTTTGCTTTATTTAAACCAAATTGAGCATGTTTCAGATTAACTGGTATCGGCTTTTTTTGGTCCTCCAATAATCGGTATCGGCGTTGAAAAATCATAATCGGTCGACCTCTAGTCCTGACACAGGATTAAAAACACTTAACTAAAAAAATGATACTGTCCAGTGGTCAATCTGTGTGTGATTTGTAGCCCAATGTTAGGATAACATTTCCTGGCTGACTCTACGGCATCAGTCAGGGATCCTTGCATTAGGACTAGATTCAGCCACGGGCCGATTTTTGTCAGAGTGGATGGTCGGGGGACCAGAACATAATAAAAATAATTTGAACACTGCAAATTGACCATAACTATGCCCAAAAAGAGATTGGATTTGAAACTAACAACAATTTCATACCTTGCTTACATTGAGACACAATAAAATGTATTTTTTTATTTGTGGCAATACTTGATGAACAGATTTGTAAAATGAAACTCATATTTGATTTGAGTCTTTTTTGTACACCATTTTTTGGTTGGCTGGTTTTGGTTCACGGGCTGCCTGTTGCCGACTCCTGCTATAGTCTGTCTTCAGGTAGACATTATGGTTTAGGTGATGCTGTATCCACTGTATAAACTGAGGAGTGTTGCCACACAGTCACCCAATGAGACTGTAGTATAGATCTATGTAGGAGACTAATCCACTAGCTAGATGAACGTGTATTATAATTGCCTTTATATGATGTGATATTTCCTAGCTACCTGCTACCGAGTGGCTATAGTGGCTAACGCCCCTGCCCCGAAGCTAGCACCAGTTATCCACGAGCCAGGCGCATCTCCGGGCTAGCAAACAAAATTACTACAACTACAATACCTCGTTCGACATCTGGCCTGGACCCTTTGTGGACACGGCGCCCCGCCGACGTAACTCCATCCTCTGTGCCCTCAACCGGCCTTTGCCGGTTGAGGGCACAGCCAGGAGTTGTCTTACCCGTTGTTGTCTTAGCTAGCTCTCCCAATCAACACATGTGATTGTTTTATGCTTTGCTTTATGTCTCTCTCAAATGTCAATATGCCTTGTACACTGTTGTTTAGGATAGTTATCATTGTTTTAGTTTACTGCAGAGCCCCTAGTCCCACTCAACATGCCTCAGATGCCTCCTTTGTCCAACCTCCCACACATGCGATGACCTCACCCAGCACAAATAACGCATTCAGAGACGCAACCTCTCTTATCATCCCTCGGTGCCTAGGTTTACCTCCACTGTACCAACACTCCACCATACCCTGTCTGCACATTATGCCCTGAATCTATTCTACCACGCCCAGAAATCTGTTCCTTTTATTCTCTGTCCCCAACGCACTAGACGACCAGTCTTGATAGCCTTTAGCCGTACCCTCATCTTACTCCTCCTCTGTTCCTCGGGTGATGTGGAGGTTAACCCAGGCCCTGCGTGTCCCCAGGCACTTTCATTTGTTGACTTCTGTAACTGAAAAAGCCTTGGTTTCATGCATGTTAACATCAGAAGCCTCCTCCCTAAGTTTGTTTTACTCACTGCTTTAGCACACTCTGCCAACCCTGATGTCCTTTCCGTGTCTGAATCCTGGCTTAGCAAGGCCACCAAAAATGTGGAGATTTCCATACCCAACTACAACATTTTCCGTCAAGATAGAACTGCCAAAGGGGGAGGAGTTGCAATCTACTCCAGAGATAGCCTGAAAAGTTCTGTCATACTTTCCAGGTAAACAGTTCGAGCTTCTAATTTTAAAAATTAATCTCTCCAGAAATAAGTCTCTCACTGTTGCTGCCTGTTATAGACCCCCATCAGCTCCCAGCTGTGCCCTGGACACCATATGTGAATTGATTGCCCCCCATCTATCTTCACAGTTCATTCTGTTAGGTGACCTAAACTGGGATATGCTTAACACCCCAGCAGTCCTACAATCCAAGCTAGATGCCCTCAATCTCACACAAATGATCAAGGAACCCACCAGGTACAACCCTAAATCCATAAACATGGGCACCCTCGTAGATATTATCCTGACCAACTTGCCCTCCAAATACACCTCTGCTGTTTTCAATCAGGATCTCAGCAATCCCTGCCTCATTGCCTGCATCCGTTATGGGTCTGTGGTCAAATGACCACCCCTCATCACTGTCAAACGCTCCCTAAAACACTTCTGCGAGCAGGTCTTTCATCCTGGACGGATATTGACCTCATCCCGTAGGTCGAGGATGCCTGGGCGTTCTTTAAAATTAATTTCCTCACCATCTTAAATAAGCATGCCCCTTTCAAATAATGTAGAACTAAGAACAGATATAGGCCTTGGTTCACTCCAGACCTGACAGCCCTCGACCAGCACAAAAACATCCTGTGGTGGACTGCACTAGCATCGAATAGTCCCCGCGATATGCAACTTTTCAGTGAAGTCAGGAACCAATACATGCAGTCAGTCAGGAAAGCAAAGACTAACTTTTTCAAACAGAAATTTGCATCCTGTAGCTCTGACTACAAAAAGTTTTGGGACACTGTAAAGTCCATGGAGAATACGAGCACCTCCTCCCAGCTGCCTACTGCACTGAGGCTAGGTAACACTGTCACCATCAATACATCCACGATAATCAAGGAATATCAATAAGCATTTCTCTACGGCTGGCCATGCTTTCCTCCTGGCTACCCCAACCCTGACCAACAGCTCCGCACCCCCCACAGCTGCTTGCCCAAGCCTCCCCAGCTTCTCCTTCACCCAAATCCAGATAGCAGATGTTCTGAAAGAGCTACAAATCCTGGACCCGTACAAATCAGCTGGGCTAGACAATCTCTTGGGCTAGACCCTCTCTTTCTAAAATTATCCGTCACTATTGTTGCAACCACTATTACCAGTCTGTTCCACTTCTCTTTCGTATCGTTCGAGATCCCTAAAGATTGGAAAGCTGCCACGGTCATCCCCCTCTTCAAAGGGGAAGACACTCTAGACCCAAACTGTTATAGACCTATATCCATCTTGCCCTGCCTTTCTAAAGTATTCGAAAGCCAAGAATAGTAAACAGATCACTGACCATTTCGAATCCCACCGTACCTTCCCCGCTGTGCAATCTGGTTTCCGAGCTGGTCACGGGTGCACCTCAGCCACGCTCAAGGACCTAAACGATATCATAACCTCCATCAATAAAAGACAGTACTGTGCAGCCGTCTTCGACCTGGCCAAGGCTTTCGACTCGGTCAATCACCGTATTCTGGATATGAGATTTTGGAAGGCAAGGGACCCTGGGCACAGGCTGGGGAATATCGCCACCCAAGGCAGAGCTGGAGCTGAGCGGCGGTGGTATGAGGAGGCTGCACGGCAGCGCGGCTGGGACGAGAGGCAGCCCCAAAAATGTCTTGGAGGAGGCAGACGAGGAGTGTGACTAAGTCAGGTAGGAGACCTGCGCCAACTCCCCGTGCTTACCGTGGAGAGAGGTGGACCGGGCAGGCACCGTGTTATGCCGTGAGGCGCACGGTGTCCCCGGTGCGCAGGCATAGCCCGGTGCGTTACAGCGCAGCTCCTCGTATCGGCCGGGCTAGAGTGGGCATAGAGCCAGGTGCCATGAAGCCGGCTCAGCACATCTGGTCTCCAGTGCGTCTCCTCGGGCCGGGGTACATGGCACCAGCCCTACGCATGGTGTCCCCGGTTCGCCCAGTGCGGTCTTTTCCACCTCGCCGCACTGGCCTGGCTACGGGGAGTATCCAACCAGGTAGGGTTGTGCAGGCTCGGTGCTCGACACCTCAAGTGCGCCTCCACGGTCCGGTCTATCCGGTGGCAGCCCCCCGCACCAGGCCGTCTCTCCGTCTCCTCCCTACAGGTGCTCCCGTCTGTCCGGAGCTGCCAGAGTCGCCCTCCTGTCCGGAGCTGCCAGAGTCTCCCGTCTGTTCTGAGCTGCCAGAGTCGCCCGTCTGTCCTGAGCTGCCAGAGTCGCCCGTCTGTCCTGAGCTGCCAGAGCCGCCCATCTGTCCTGAGCGGCCAGAGCCGCCCGTCTGTCCTGAGCTGCCAGAGCCGCCCGCCAGTCAGTAGCTGCCAGAGGCGCCGGTCAGTCAGGAGCTGCCAGAGCCGCCAGTCAGTCAGGAGCTGCCATAGCCGCCTGTCAGTCAGGAGCTGCCAGAGCCGTCCGTTACTCTGGCGCTGCCGGAATCGCCCTTCACTCCGGAGCTGCCGGAGTCTCCCGCCTGTCCGGTGCTCTCGGAATCTCCCGTCCGTCCGGTGCTGCCGGAATCTCCCGTCTATTCGGGACCTGTGGCTAGGGTCCCCAGTCCGAGGTCGGCGTCGAGGGTCGCCGCTCTAAAGAGGCCACGGAGGCTGTTAAAGAGGCGGAGAAAGACTATGGTGGAGTGGGGTCCACGTCCCGCGCCAGAGCCTCCACCGCGGACAGACACCCACCCAGACCCTCCCCTATAGGTTCAGGTTTTACGGCCAGAGTCCGCACCTTTGGGGGGTACTGTCACGTTCTGACCTTAGTTCGTTTGGTATTTATTGTTTTGTTCAGTGTTCTAGTACGTCATTAAAAGCTATTAACACTTACCACGCTGCGCATTGGTCCTCCTTTCTTTCTCCCAACGACGATCGTTACACATCACCGCCCTCTCTTGAGTCTGAGGGCCCGGGGACTCACACTTTACCCGGGGGTGCGGCTTGGCCTGGTGGCGCTGAAATGAACATTCTCGAGGCCATCAAACTACTACGCTCTGAGATAGTTGAAATGAAAAACGGAGGTGGTTGCTACGATTGAGGCCCGATACAGGAGGTTTCTGATACTTTAAAAGCAGATCTAACCATCCTGCGGAACGAGACGGTGCCAGCAATCACATCACTCAAAACAACAACGGCGTCGCACACTACAACGATTGCAGCACTGGAGACCTCCGCTACCAATGTCTCCGACTTAACTACGTCCCTGGAGGCTGACGTGAAACGCCTAGCTGTGGATTTGAAAAAGGTGAAGGAGAGCTGTGTGAGTTTAGAGGGATTCTCTCACTGCAACAACCTGAGACTTGTATCGGTCCCAGAGTCAGCGGAAATGCCTCACGCCACGGATTTAGTTTCTGGGCTGCTGAAGGATGTTCTTGCCTTAGATGAAAAGCTCCTGATTGATCGTGCCCACCAGTCGCTGTGCCCAAAGCCCAGGGAAAGGGAGAGACCCCGTGACATAATTCTTCGAGTGCACTTTTCCATGAGAAGATGGAGATTCTCAGACGAGCCTGCAATACCACTCTGAACTTTCAATGGCAGAGCTTCTCCATCTACCAGGACTACTCCCCCACTGTTTCCAGGCAGCGCACAGCTTTCGGACAGGCTAAACGACTACTTCGGGATCATCCAGGTGTGAAGTATGGACTGCGATTCCCGGCCCGTTTATGGCTATCTCATGATGGTAAAGACTACACATTTGAGTCTCCGGATGAGGCTATGGCTCACATTCAATGTCACATCAAGAAGTCTTGAACTTGCTCATAGTTCAGCAACTGTTGCTTGCGAACTGTGGATAGTAAGTAACCAACCTGTGGTACAATTATGTTTAGTTATAACATGCTAGTCTTGTATAGTTGGGGAGTTGGCGAACCCATTCAGGCTTATTTGATGTGATCTAATGTTTTGATCATCTAGTGTGCTTGCTTGTATTAAGGTTTTACTTAACTCCTGTGTTTCTAGGCTGTCTCGCTCACCTATTCAGTTTGTTTACATAGTATCTCACTGACTCAAAACATTTTTGGTTATTTGTTTACTGCATCCGTTTGCATTGACCCAGAAAACAGTAAATGTTTCCCGAGGCTACACGTTTGTTGGGGTCTTCACTTAAATTTTTAAAGCTTTGAGCGTCATTTATGCCCAGCAAACGTTCAAAGTTGCGCAGACGTAGTGTTTTGGTCTTGGTTGTAAGCTGTCTCAGCGTCAACTAGACAACTATTATAATTATTATTATTATTATTTTTGATTGTCTTACTACGATTTCCTTACTTCAAATTAGGTTTTTGGCTGAGAGCCTTTATACATTTTATTTATTTTCTCTCTCAATACCTGTTAAGACTGGGAATATACGTTGGGGAGAACAAGTATTTGATATACTGCCGATTTTGCAGGTTTTCCTACTTACAAAGCATGTAGAGGTCTGTAATTTTTATCATAGGTACACTTTAACTGTGAGAGACGGAATCTAAAACAAAAATCCAGAAAATCACATTGTATGATTTTTAAGTAATTCATTTGCATTTTATTGCATGACATAAGTATTTGATACATCAGAAAAGCAGAACCTAATATTTGGTACAGAAACCTTTGTTTGCAATTACAGAGATCATACGTTTCCTGTAGTTCTTGACCAGGTTTGCACACACTGCAGCAGGGATTTTGGCCCACTCCTCCATACAGGTCCTCCATACTTCTCCAGATCCTTCAGGTTTCGGGGCTGTCGCTGGGCAATACGGACTTTTAGCTCCCTCCAAAGATTTTCTATTGGGTTCAGGTCTGGAGACTGGCTAGG
Organism: Oncorhynchus clarkii lewisi; assembly: GCF_045791955.1. Lineage (NCBI taxonomy): Eukaryota > Metazoa > Chordata > Actinopteri > Salmoniformes > Salmonidae > Oncorhynchus > Oncorhynchus clarkii. The sequence continues at coordinate 72,277,925 of NC_092151.1, read as the reverse complement.
CCACTCCAGGACCTTGAGATGCTTCTTACGGAGCCACTCCTTAGTTGCCCTGGCTGTGTGTTTCGGGTCGTTGTCATGCTGGAAGACCCAGCCACGACCCATCTTCAGTGCTCTTACTGAGGGAAGGAGGTTGTTGGCCAAGATCTCGCGATACATGGCCCCATCCATACTCCCCTCAATACGGTGCAGTCGTCCTGTCCCCTTTGCAGAAAAGCATCCCTAAAGAATGATGTTTCCACCTCCATGCTTCACGGTTGGGATGGTGTTCTTGGGGTTGTACTCATCCTTCTTCTTCCTCCAAACACGGCAAGTGGAGTTTAGACCAAAAAGCTATATTTTTGTCTCATCAGACCCCATGACCTTCTCCCATTCCTCCTTTGGATCATCCAGATGGTCATTGGCAAACTTCAGATGGGCCTGAACATGCGCTGGCTTGAGCAGGGGGATCTTGCGTGCGCTGCAGGATTTTAATCCATGACGGCGTAGTGTGTTACTAATGGTTTTCTTTGAGACTGTGGTCCCAGCTCTCTTCAGGTCATTGACCAGGTCCTGCCGTGTAGTTCTGTGCTGATCCCTCAACTTCCTCATAATCATTGATGCCCTACGAGGTGAGATCTTGCATGGAGCCCCAGACCGAGGGTGACTGACCGTCATCTTGAACTTCTTCCATTTTCTAATAATTGCGCCAACAGTTGTTGCCTTCTCACCAAGCTGCATGCCTATTGTCCTGTAGCCCATCCCAGCCTTGTACAGGTCTACAATTTTATCCCTGATGTCCTTACACAGCTCTCTGGTCTTGGCCATTGTGGAGAGGTTGGAGTCTGTTTGATTGAGTGTGTGGGCAGGTGTCTTTTATACAGTTAACGAGTTCAAACAGGTGCAGTTAATACAGGTAATGAGTGGAGAACAGGAGGGCTGAAAAACTAACAGGTCTGTGAGAGCCGGAATTCTTACTGGTTGGTAGGTGATCAAATACTTATGTCATGTAATAAAATGCTAATTAATTATTTAAAAATCATACCATGTGATTTTCTGGATTTTTGTTTTAGATTCCGTCTCTCACAGTTGAAGTGTACCTTTGATAAAAATTACAGACCTCTACATGCTTTGTAAGTGGGAAAACCTGCTAAATCGGCACTGTATCAAATACTTGTTCTCCCCACTGTAATTATATACATCTACAAGTGGTGCTTTTGTAATTTCATTTGCACAAGGGATTAACTTTTATTTATTTTTATTTTTGAAAACATTTAAAAAATGTAATCTCTGTTTTTTCTGTTTGATCCACTAACAAAACGCGACTTTAAAGAGCGGGACTGTGGGTTTAGGTTTAAGACCGCACTCTCACAGACATACTGTGCGAAGAGAACATGTTCTATTTAGGCTTGTACCTCGTTTGGGGAGGTATTGTCTGGGATGGGGGGGGAGGGGGGCAGGGGGTTGAATTGTTCAGTTCTAATGTTGTCATTCTGTCTTTTTAGTTATTACTTTATTACTCTGAGACAAGTTATTCTGGGGTTTTTGGGCGCTCATTGCTTTTCCATTCTATGCTCTAATGACAGGGTTCTATAACGGGAATGCCCAGAGGGGCCTAAATAATGCGATCAAGTACATTTCGTGGAACATCAAAGGGGTTAATAACCTGGTGAAGCATAAGAGGGTGTTGACACACTTAAAGGGTTTAAATGAAAATGTTGCATTTCTACAAGAGACTCACTTGAGGACTGGTGAGCATTTTAGGATGCGTAGGGACTGGGTTGGTCAAGTGTTCCACTCTAACTTTCATAGTAAATCAAGAGGTGCTGCCATTTTGGTTGATAAAGCTACTCCCTTTGTAGCTTCTGAGGTTATTGCTGATCCTAAGGGACGATACGTCATAGTAACCGGTAAACTGTTTTCTACCCCTCTTGTTTTGGCTAGTGTTTATGCTCCCAATTGGGATGACAAAGTTTCATTTCTTCCTTTTTGTCTGCTATACCCAATTTAGATTCTCATTTGTTGATTTTAGGGGGGGTTAGGGTTAGCTGTAAATGAGAACTTGTTCTCAACTAGCCTACCTGGTTAAATAAAGGTGAAATAAATAAAAGAAATGAATGGTTATAAAGGCATAAAGATCGAAGCATGTAGGAATGTAACCTCCATGGGTTAGGCAACAGGGCACCCCTCTAAATCCCCCAGTGCCAGCATACTACCCCCTTTCTACTTCTGCTTATCTCTGTCAATGACATTCACATCATGATGAAGCACAAATGCATATCCCCTATCCAAAACATTACACACAGGAAGGAAGCAAAAGACAGGAGACGCGTATGGAATTTGAGGAATTCGTGGTTGGACACTGTTTATAGAAATGAAAAATTCATGGAGGAGGGCCTGCTTCCTGGAATAGGAAGTGCAGCGCCATGACAGAGGGGAGAAAGTAACAAGGGATTACTGTGAAAAATGTGTTAGGGAAATAACTTGCGTGTTTTTCCGGTCTCAACCAAGATACAGTATGGTGATGGTGGCCCACCCAAAGATCCTTTCTTAAGGCCTGCTGCCTCCAGTTTCCCCCTTTGTACTTAAAAGGTCAGAACTGTGCTGTACACAATTAGATGACATCAGTTATGGGTCTCTAAGTATGTCTGCAATGAGTTATAACAACCCCCATCCTGAAATAGACTCTGCTAAATGTGGTGTTACCTGCTAAATGTGGTGTTAAAGTAGCTTTAAAGCAGCACTAACTGCAGCCTGCTCCCTGACACCTCCACCATGGCAGAAAGAAATAACACTGCTCCCGCCTGATTGAAATGGTAATTCTGCTCGTCATCTGGGAATTGACATTCATTCTCAGCTGTGTGTTTTCTAAACAGCCCCTTTACACTCTCTCCCCTCCTCTCTCTCCCTCTGCTCCCTCCCAGCTCTCTCTCTTCCCCTCTGCATCCTGATCTGCTCTCACTGTCTGGCTCTCTGCGTTTGATGTTTGTCACCTCCCTGCTCCTTTTTTCCAACAATCCTATACTGTGAAACACTCTGCACCCTGAAAACAGTGCTGTGAATATTAAACTGTCTCATTCCCATCATTTAAAGCTTTCCCTGTCCCCCCTGCTCTCTCTCTCTACCTTTCACCGACCACACGTACGCACTCCTTCCACCAAAATGTATACAGTACATATACACACACACAGACCCCATGTATATTTATGCTTACTGAAAAAAAGCATGTACCTGGAGAGGCATAAGCGTGTTACTGTTACTGTCTGTTCGGAACATGTTCTCCTCCATCCAGGACTTGGGGCCCATGGAGCCGGCGGAGCGGGGGAACTTGGGAGGTGCAATGACGTTACTGGGGAAGGGCTTCTTCATGGGGGAAACCTGGCTGACAGAGCCCGGGATGCCCATGCCTCCACCACGACGGTGGTCCCGACCCCAGGACATATTCCCAGAGCCCCAGCCACTCCCCTGGTGACTGCCAGTCCAGGGAGACTGCTTCACCATGGACTGAGGAGAGAGAGAGAGAGAGAGAGAGAGAGAGAGAGAGAGAGAGAGAGAGAGAGAGAGAGAGAGAGAGAGAGAGAGAGAGAGAGAGAGAGAGAGAGAGAGAGAGAGAGAGAGAGAGAGAGAGAGAGAGAGAGAGAGAGAGAGAGAGAGAGAGAGAGAGAGAGAGAGAGATGAAGAGAGACAAGGAGAGAGACAAGGAGAGAGAGAACGGGAAGGAGGGGTAAGAGACCCAATGTGAAATTGTGTGTTGTTGAACAAGTATTATTTATTGTTTATATTTGATGTGTTTCTTTGATCCTGTGTTTCTCCCTCTGCCACAGTCAACTATGACCTGGTCCTGTGTTTCTCCATCTGCCACAGTCTACTATGACCTGGTCCTGTGTTTCTCGCTCTGCCACAGTCTACTATGACCTGGTCCTGTGTTTCTTCCTCTGCCACAGTCTACTATGACCTGGTCCTGTGTTTCTCCCTCTGCCACAGTCTACTATGACCTGGTCCTGTGTTTCTCCCTCTGCCACAGTCTACTATGACCTGGTCCTGTGTTTCTCCCTCTGCCACAGTCAACTATGACCTGGTCCTGTGTTTCTCCCTCTGCCACAGTCTACTATGACCTGGTCCTGTGTTTCTCCCTCTGCCACAGTCTACTATGACCTGGTCCTGTGTTTCTCCCTCTGCCACAGTCTACTATGACCTGGTCCTGTGTTTCTCCCTCTGCCACAGTCTACTATGACCTGGTCCTGTGTTTCTCCCTCTGCCACAGTCTACTATGACCTGGTCCTGTGTTTCTCCCTCTGCCACAGTCTACTATGACCTGGTCCTGTGTTTCTCCCTCTGCCACAGTCTACTATGACCTGGTCCTGTGTTTCTTCCTCTGCCACAGTCTACTATGACCTGGTCCTGTGTTTCTCCCTCTGCCACAGTCTACTATGACCTGGTCCTGTGTTTCTCCCTCTGCCACAGTCTACTATGACCTGGTCCTGTGTTTCTCCCTCTGCCACAGTCTACTATGACCTGGTCCTGTGTTTCTTCCTCTGCCACAGTCTACTATGACCTGGTCCTGTGTTTCTTCCTCTGCCACAGTCTACTATGACCTGGTCCTGTGTTTCTCCCTCTGCCACAGTCTACTATGACCTGGTCCTGTGTTTCTCCCTCTGCCACAGTCTACTATGACCTGGTCCTGTGTTTCTCCCTCTGCCACAGTCTACTATGACCTGGTCCTGTGTTTCTCCCTCTGCCACAGTCTACTATGACCTGGTCCTGTGTTTCTTCCTCTGCCACAGTCAACTATGACCTGGTCCTGTGTTTCTCCCTCTGCCACAGTCTACTATGACCTGGTCCTGTGTTTCTCCCTCTGCCACAGTCAACTATGACCTGGTCCTGTGTTTCTCCCTCTGCCACAGTCTACTATGACCTGGTCCTGTGTTTCTCCATCTGCCACAGTCTACTATGACCTGGTCCTGTGTTTCTCCCTCTGCCACAGTCTACTATGACCTGGTCCTGTGTTTCTCCATCTGCCACAGTCTACTATGACCTGGTCCTGTGTTTCTCCCTCTGCCACAGTCTACTATGACCTGGTCCTGTGTTTCTCCATCTGCCACAGTCTACTATGACCTGGTCCTGTGTTTCTCCCTCTGCCACAGTCTACTATGACCTGGTCCTGTGTTTCTCCCTCTGCCACAGTCTACTATGACCTGGTCCTGTGTTTCTCCCTCTGCCACAGTCTACTATGACCTGGTCCTGTGTTTCTCCATCTGCCACAGTCTACTATGACCTGGTCCTGTGTTTCTCCCTCTGCCACAGTCTACTATGACCTGGTCCTGTGTTTCTCCCTCTGCCACAGTCTACTATGACCTGGTCCTGTGTTTCTTCCTCTGCCACAGTCTACTATGACCTGGTCCTGTGTTTCTCCCTCTGCCACAGTCTACTATGACCTGGTCCTGTGTTTCTCCCTCTGCCACAGTCTACTATGACCTGGTCCTGTGTTTCTCCCTCTGCCACAGTCTACTATGACCTGGTCCTGTGTTTCTCCCTCTGCCACAGTCTACTATGACCTGGTCCTGTGTTTCTCCCTCTGCCACAGTCTACTATGACCTGGTCCTGTGTTTCTCCCTCTGCCACAGTCTACTATGACCTGGTCCTGTGTTTCTCCCTCTGCCACAGTCTACTATGACCTGGTCCTGTGTTTCTTCCTCTGCCACAGTCTACTATGAGCTGGTCCTGATTTTCTCTGTCTGTCTCCACCATACATCCACACTGACACCACCAACATTCATTACTGTCTGTCTGTCTGTCTGTCTGTCTGTCTGTCTGTCTGTCTGTCTGTCTGTCTCCACCATACATCCACACTGACACCACCAACTCTCTCATGCACACACTCAAATGCTGTCATGCAGCAGTCTCCAGCCCCCTACCCTATGCTGTATGTATGTACAGCTCTTGATGCCAATAGCACTTTGGAGCCTGCAAATAGGAGTCCTGAAATCTCCCTTGTGACTGAGAGCAAATCTATTGCTGCAGTGGGGATGTTCTTTCTAGCTGACACAGGCAGGCCACCGTATAGCATCATCACCCCACCCCCACGATGAGGGCTATGTGTATAGCCTCTGGTTATCAGATATACCCCCCCATCAAGTAAAATCCCATGACCCCCAATGTCAGTACAGCCTCTCTCTGCCTCTCTGACTTCAGATAGAGAGCATCAGTCTGAACCAGTGATAAGTGATGACTATGCCCTGCTCTGTGCTGGCCTCAAGCAGAGAACAAAAGTCAGATTCAGTGATGCTCCCTTGTTTGCCTCTCACCCCTCCCTCCCTGTCAGCCTCCCCTGCCCTGCTACTGAGGGAGAAACTATGCATACAGATGTAGGATCTTCATTTGATCACCCTGTTGCAGGAGAACTTTCCTGCAATGCGGCACATTTAAAACTTGTGGTGTATTTGAAGTTTAAAAAGGCTTCTGAAGTTCGTAATTCCCACTTTGAAAATTCAGACTTGATTTTCCCTTAAGAAAAATGTATCAAGCACCATAAAAATGTCCATAAACTATAATCCACAGAATAATTCCCCTTCCCTGTTGCTGCATGATTATTTTCCTGCTGTAGCAAACTGGCTCAAATTAAGATCCTACATCTGTATAGCAGCAGTTATCTGTATAACAGAGGACACGACAAATGCATTACAGATAAAACCTATTTGCCTTCTATGATCATGGGTTTAGATTGATGAAAGGCACACACACACACACACACACACACACACACACACACACACACACACACACACACACACACACACACACACACACACACACACACACACACACACACACACACACACACACACACACACACACACACACACACACACCCAAAGAGAGATAGCTGCTTTTCAGGTCATGCCTTATCTCAGCAGTGTCACATGAGAAGGTCCTAGCCATTAGGAGTGCTGGTTGGCAGTTTCTCCATAATGGTTTTGGGGGTTGAGGCAGGCCTGAAACTGTTTGCTGTAGGTTAACTGACAATTGGAGAAGACAAGCCAGTGTGGGGTTCGTCTATGAATAATGCAGTCAGTCCCTCCCCTGCCCTACCCTAGCCGGGCAGCCCTTCTACATGGACCTTCTGTCCCGGGAGCACAGGGCCACATTAGTTTTCATTATCATAACTGGGTTTATGCACTTCTGCATAGTAACATGTAATAACATATATGTATAACCATGGCTTGAACCCAATACAATCTAAGAGGTGTGTATAAGCCTAGTAGCATACATTAGCTTTACAAAAATTATGATATTATCTCCCACCTCTTTAACAGCTTCTTTCTATCTGTCATTTTAAAGGCTCAATCCTCTATTCTATGGGGATGCTGATGTGGGGTTTTCATGTGAACAGATGAATAGAGCTCACCTGGTGGTGGTGGTTGTAGTTGTTCCTCTGCTGCAGGAAGGCGCCCTGCTGGTGCTGATGATGGTGCTGGGGGTGCATCTGGGGGCTGACGGGGGATCTGCGGCTCTGCTGCTGCGGCTGCTGGTGGGCGTTGATCTGGGGTGAGAACTGGCTGCTGAAGCCCTGCACGTTAATCCCTGGGCATGGATTAGTCGACACCGGAGAAAAACTCTGGAAGAAGGCCGGGTTGATAGACGAGGGGATACCGGGATAGAAGCTGTTGTCTGGGTCGGTATGAGGCAACTGATTAATTGCGTTTGAGTGGTGGATAGGGTTGGCCGAGTTAGAAACGGGTGGTGGTGGAGAGCTGGTCTGAACGGACCACGGGGTTCCGAATCCAGGGAGGGGAGGTGAAGCTGAGGCGCCACTCGGGTTCTGCATCTCTTGGTTCTGGAGGTTCGGAAAACCGCCCCCGAGTCCTCCGGACAACATATTGCCGGTGCTACTGCCATTGCTGTTATTTATATGGTGGGTGATGGGGGAGTCCATTTGGATCCTAACCTTGTTTGGATTTACGGAAGTGGGCGATGGCAACGCGGCAGTCTCCACATCGGCTTCAACCTCCTCCACTGGCTAGCGGCTGATTTGTCCCGGTCTGGAGTATGCGCTGCGCTCGGGTTCGATGGAGACTTGAGCGGTGAAAGGCTGCCTCTGCGGCAGGTGACTGAATTTTCCTTGGGGTGGGGGCGACTCAGTGCAGCCAAACTCAGCTCTCTGACTTAACTGCTGATGTATTTTCCGGTCGTGCTGAAGGTCACAGATAGACTGCGTCGGGCAAGAATGACCAAAATATGGAAAATCTGGATTCTGGTTCAGGTGGTTGTGGAGGAAGTGAGGGCTCCTAGCTGGTTGTTGGTTTGGTTTGGTTGCTGTATCCCGGTTTTATTGATTGTGTTGTTGTTGCTGCTGTAGTTTTCCTCTGTTGACTAGGGTCGTTGTTCGGTTGTCACCCCCACAGACTCATTCTGCATGTTTTGCTGATGCGCAGCAGCTGACAGGAACAGTGGGGACGAGGCAGCGAGGCTACTGCGCGAAACCAAGGGTGAGCCGGGGCACAACTGGCCGATGGAAACCGCAGAAGAGGAGGAGCATTAGGATCAGAAAGCGCGTCCGTCGAGAAGGGTAGAGTTGTGTCCAATGGTCGCTGTCTGTAATAAGCCGAACCCGTAATCATCCATTTATTTATGTAAAAATATGTATTTAAACTAAGTTTTTCAATTCTCCGCCTAGAACAAGAGAACACAGTGCAGAATAGATGCGTCGACAAAGAAGTAGCCTAACGAGAGAGGAGGGGTTTGTCTCTGTTCAGTCGGCGTTTTCTACAATTAATATTATGTTCTTATTATTAAAATCGATTAATATAGGCCCCTATTTATAAATATATCCGGTTATATTGTAGCCTGCGCAATCCAATCCTGACTGACCGTGTACCCCTCCTCTCGTTACCGGCCGGGCTGCTGCGGCAGCGGATTAACGGTCCCCAGTGAATGACGCCTACGTCACGTCCGCATCATGTTCTGTTCTGACCCTCGTTTCGCCCTTTGTAGTGAATGCTGCTGAGCCCTTCTACCGTCCGGAGCTGTAAAGAACACTGCATTGTTTACGTCATTCTTTCCTTATTCACAAGGTCCAGTATTTCATCATGATGTCCTGAATATTAAGCTTTAAATTTCATTTCTGAGTTTGTTTTATCTACTGCAGGTTTGGGCAGAATGAGCACATCCAGTGTAGCTTGACATGGGCAGGAGCTCACTGGAGCAGAGTACCGGCACCTCAAATATTCTACTGCTTGACCTCCTATTCCTTTTATTGAATATTAGCTCAAAAGTATTGTGGAGCTCCTGCTCCTAAATATAAACAGTAGGCCTACCAGAACCAAAAATGAGTACCAGCACCTAATTCAGTCCAAGTCAAGAACTGATCCAGTCCCCTATGTCAGATACCCCAACCCCCACCATCGTTAGTCCAAAATCCGGCAGATGGTGATATTGAGTCATTTCATTTGACTGTCCAAAGGGAATATGCAGCTGGCTATACATTCTCCATTTAGGCTGCAAAGGCGTCGATTTCCTCCTTAACTCGATTTAATGGCTAGAAAGGAAAATGCATACTTTCTTTCTTTAACACAACACACATGATCATAATCAGAAGTGGCTATACCTTTTCAAAGCTTTATAAAGTGCTGTTTAATGGATTTAAACATTAGAGTCTGTGTTGATCCAGTCACTGAATGGGGTGTTTCCCTGGGTCAGTATTTGCATTCAATCTCATTAATCTGTAAATGATTGCTGGTAGAAACTCTATCTAGTTACTACCTTCAATACTGACGGTTTGTGTTGATGAAAGGGACCAATAACTCAAACGATTGTGAAGATCATTGGATGTCTGTTGCGTTTAAACCTGCATAGAGACTGCATTTAACATGGTATACACAGAATATGGACTTGGTATTTTACCAAATAGGGCTTTCTTCTGTATACCACCCCTACCTTGTCACAACACATCTGATTGTCTCAAACACATTAATTAAGAAGGACAGAAATTCCACAAATTAACTTTTAACAAGGCACACCTGTTAACATAAATGCATTCCAGGTGACTACATCATGAAGCTGTTTGAGAGAATGCCAAGAGTGTGCAAAGCTGTCATCAAGGCAAAAGTTGGCTACTTTGAAGAATCTAAAATCATTTTTTATTTGTTTAACACTTTTTTGGTTACTACATGATTCCAAATGTGTTATTTCATAGTGTTGATGTCTTCACTATTATTCTACAATGTAAAAACATTTAAAAATAAAGAAAAATCTTTGAATAAATAGGTGTGTCCAAACCTTTGGCTGGTACTGTACATATATACAGTATATATCATCTGACATAATGAGGAGGAATATCACCGAACCACACTGGTGTGTGTCATAGTCAATGTTCCATTTGCTGAGCACCTAACAATCACTTACATACACATACATACATACAGGGCTCGTTTCTTAGGTAAACATCTGTCGTTCTGCCCCTGAGCAAGGCAGTTAACCCACTGTTCCCCGGGTGCCGATGATGTGGATGTCAATTAAGACAGCCCCCTGCACCTCTTTGATTCAGAGGGGTTGGGCTAAATGCGGAAGACACATTTCAGTTGAATACATTCAGTTGTACAACTGACTAGGTATCTCCCTTTCCCCTTTCCCTTTCTCATTCCATGACCTTTCACCCCCAAAATGTATTATATCCATGTAATAAAAGTATGAAATCTGCAATAAAGATTTTGTGACAGATATGCAACCTATCAGAATCCGAGGAAATCTTGAGACCAACACAAGCAAAGGCTGCCACTATAACACAATTGGTATCGGACCACAACTGGCTGTATGATGCTTCACTCATTACGTTTTTTTCCAAAACAAAATATTTCTCTCCAGTGATCTCTTGCTTATCTCATTAAGCAACAGAGGTTACTCTTCTCTGTCCTCATTGCACTTTCAACTGTTTAGTTGGTAAGTAGACACCATCTGTACCCCACCAACCCTCCCCCCATGTGTCCCAGAAGGGACATCCCACCAGTGAGGGAAGGGGCAGGTGTGGCAGCCACCGAGGGTGCTGAGAAATCATATGGCTGTGATTACCCAGTCTGGGGTAAGTGGTGGGGGAGTGATGATGGGGCAGGCAGGCTGCCAGCTGTTAGTGCTGGCCCTCCTACACGCCCACACACACTGATTAGACAGGGCCGGGGGAGGGGACCATGGCTGGGGCCTGGAGGGTGCTGTTGCAAGGGTGACTGGTGTGGGTTGTTCTCTGAGGCTCAGGCCTCCAACTGCCCTATCCTGGCAGTGGCACATGCAGAATATGACACCTAAATCCCAACCTCTAACCTACACATCTTATTTATTTAGTATTTTTATTTAACCTTTATTTAATGCCAAGTAAGTCAAGAACAAATTCTTATTTTACAATGACGGCCTACCCTGGCCAAACCCTCCCCTAATCCGGACAACACTGGACCAATTGTGCGCCGCCCTATGGGACTCCCGATCACGGCCGGTTGTGATACAGCCCGGGATTGAACCAGGGTCTGTAGTGACGCCTGTAGCCCTGAGATGCATTGCCTTACACGGAACCCAAATGGCTGCGCGCGCGTGCACCACCGTGCATACATTTATTTTGTCCCCCTACACCAAACGCGATTACAACATGCAGGTTAAAATATCAAAACAAACTCTGAACCAATTACATTAATTTGGGACAGGTCGAAAAGCATTAAACATTTATGGCAATTTAGCTAGTTAGCTTGCACTTGCTAGCTAATTTGTCCTATTTAGCTAGCTTGCTGTTGCTAGCTAATTTGTCCTGGGATATAAACATTGAGTTGTTATTTTACCTGAAATGCACAAGGTCCTCTACTCCGACAATTAATCCACACATAAAACAGTCAACCAAATTGTTTCTAGTCATCTCTCCTCCTTCCAGGTTTTTTCATCTTTGAACTTATATGGTGATTGGCATCTAAACTTTCATAGTATTACTACACCGACAGGCAACACAGTTTGTCTTTCAAATCAAATCAAACTTTATTTGTCACATACACATGGTTAGCAGATGTTAATGCGAGTGTAGCGAAATGCTTGCTTCAATCACCCACGTGGGTATAACCAATGAGGAGATGGCACGTGGGTACCTGCTTCTATAAACCAATGAGGAGATGGGAGAGGCAGGACTTGCAGCGCGATCTGTGTCAGAAATAGAACTGATTTCTATTTTATCCCTTTGCAATGCAGACACTCGTTGGCGCGCAAAAGCAGTGTGGGTGCAATAATTTAATAACATCTACATTTATTTTGCAACGCTCGCGCACGCGACGCGAGCGGTGTGGTCAGCCTATTAGACCGTTGCACCACTCGGGAGTCATCTAAACACAGACAGGCACAAAAAACTAACCTTGGATGGCTCACACACAAACTCACATTTACACACAAACTCAGTTTCGCACTAGCACAGTTGTAAAAAAACAAAATTGAACGACATGTAAAAAGCACTTGGTATACTCATATACACCATCAACGCTTTCTATTCACACAAACACACACACGTGTGTAAATGCGACTTACAAAACCAAACAGGTCTTAACATGGTTACATCGTTGGTTATAACGCCACCTTTGGCCATCCCGGTACACCTGTCTTAACATGGTTACATGGTTGGTTATAACGCTACCTTTGGCCATCCCGGTACACCTGTCTTAACATGGTTACATGGTTGGTTATAACGCTACCTTTGGCCATCCCGGTACACCTGTCTTAACATGGTTACATGGTTGGTTATAACGCTACCTTTGGCCATCCCGGTACACCTGTCTTAACATGGTTACATGGTTGGTTATAACGCTACCTTTGGCCATCCCGGTACACCTGTCTTAACATGGTTACATGGTTGGTTATAACGCTACCTTTGGCCATCCCGGTACACCTGTCTTAACATGGTTACATGGTTGGTTATAACGCTACCTTTGGCCATCCCGGTACACCTGTCTTAACATGGTTACATGGTTGGTTATAACGCTACCTTTGGCCATCCCGGTACACCTGTCTTAACATGGTTACATGGTTGGTTATAACGCTACCTTTGGCCATCCCGGTACACCTGTCTTAACATGGTTACATGGTTGGTTATAACGCTACCTTTGGCCATCCCGGTACACCTGTCTTAACATGGTTACATGGTTGGTTATAACGCTACCTTTGGCCATCCCGGTACACCTGTCTTAACATGGTTACATGGTTGGTTATAACGCTACCTTTGGCCATCCCGGTACACCTGTCTTAACATGGTTACATGGTTGGTTATAACGCTACCTTTGGCCATCCCGGTACACCTGTCTTAACATGGTTACATGGTTGGTTATAACGCTACCTTTGGCCATCCCGGTACACCTGTCTTAACATGGTTACATGGTTGGTTATAACGCTACCTTTGGCCATCCCGGTACACCTGTCTTAACATGGTTACATGGTTGGTTATAACGCTACCTTTGGCCATCCCGGTACACCTGTCTTAACATGGTTACATGGTTGGTTATAACGCTACCTTTGGCCATCCCGGTACACCTGTCTTAACATGGTTACATGGTTGGTTATAACGCTACCTTTGGCCATCCCGGTACACCTGTCATGTTGATCTAGACCTATCTCAGATTTCATGGTGTGTGTTAGGCAAGCTCAAATTAGGCCTTGGTCTGGGTGGGTTCACTCTGTGACACAGTGCAGCTGCTGTAGTCACGGCAACAGGTAATCTGCATTTCCCTTGGTCAGTTTGATTACTCTATTTGAATCAGGGCCGGTTTTGAGGGAGCGTGCAATTGTCATGCTGAATGCAGGAATGTCCACCAGATTGGTTGCCAGATAATTTTATGTTAATTTCTCTAACACAAGCTGCCTCCAATGTCATTTTAGAGAATTTGCCAGTACGTCCAACCGGCCTCACAACCACAGACCACATGTAACCACGTCAGCTCAGGACCTTCACATCTGGCTTCTTCACCTGTGCGATCATCTGAGACCAGCCACCCGGACAGCTGATGAAACTGAGGAGCATTTGTCTGTAATAAAGCCCTTTTGTCTTGAAGAACTCATTCTGATTGACTGGCTCCTCGGTGGGTGGGCCTGGCTCCCAAGTTGGTGGGCCTATGCCCTCACTGGCCCACCCATGGCTGTGCCTCTGCCCAGTCAAGTGAAATCCATAGATTAGGGCTTAATTAATTTATTTGACTGATTTCCTTATATGAACAGTAACTCAGTAAAATCCCTGAAATGTCATGTTGCGTTTATCATTTTGTTCAGTATATATTGGATGGAGTAATACTACCCGTATCTGCTTTCTAGGTTTGTTGAGGAGAACAGTATAGAAATCGACTGGGAGAATGATGGCGTCAGGGTCTGAATCAGATGATGCATACCTTCCTATATAAAAGCCTACTGTAAATAACTGTACGTTTCTCCTACACCGAAACCCACTCAGTATACACCGTACCAAATATTGTCATGTTGTCTTGTCTCTGTCCTTTCCCTTCACCCTGTCTCCCTCTGCTGGTCGTGTTAGGTTACCTTTTCTCCCCCGCTTTCCCCCAGCTGTCCCTTGTCTCCTCTAACTACCCATTCACCCCGTTCCCCACCTGTTCCCTTTTTTCCCTCTGATTAGGTCCCTATATCTCTCTCTGTTTCTGCTCCTGTCCTTGTCGGATTCTTGTTTGTTTGTGTCATTCATGCCTGAACCAGACTGTCGTCATGTTTGCTGTAACCTTGTCCTGTCCTGTCGGAATCTGCCGGTCCATCTGAGCCTACCTATGTTTGGTAATTAAAGAAGCTCTGTTTAAGTTGATTCGCTTTTGGGTCCTCATTCACGCACCGTAACAGAAGAATCCGACCAAGAATGGACCCAGCGACTTCGGATCCTCTCCACTCAGCCGTCGAGATCCAGGGAGCTATGCTAGGCAGACACGAGCAGGAATTGTCTGCTGCTCGACATGCCGTTGAGACCCTGGCCACCCAAGTCTCCAACCTCACAGAACAGGTTCACCATCTCCGCCTCGATCCACCGGCCACTTCCAGGGCTTTCGAATCTCCGGAGCCCAGAATCAATAACCCGCCGTGTTACTCTGGGGAGCCCACTGAATGCCGCTCGTTCCTCACCCAGTGTGATATTGTGTTTTCTCTCCAGCCCAACACTTACTCCAGGAGCACTGCTCGTGTCGCCTACGTCATATCTCTCCTTACTGGACGGGCTCGTGAGTGGGGCACGGCAATCTGGGAGGCAAGGGCTGAGTGTACTAACCAGTATCAGGACTTTAAGGAGGAGATGATACGGGTTTTTGATCGATCTGTTTTTGGGGAGGAGGCTTCCAGGGCCCTGTCTTCCCTATGTCAAGGTAATCGATCCATAACAGACTACTCTATTGAGTTTCGCACTCTTGCTGCCTCCAGTGGCTGGAACGAGCCGGCCTTGCTCGCTCGTTTTCTGGAGGGTCTCCGCGCAGAGGTAAAGGATGAGATTCTCTCCCGGGAGGTTCCTTCCAGCGTGGATTCCTTGATTGAACTCGCTATTCGCATTGAGCGACGGGTTGATCTTCGTCACCGAGCTCGTGGAAAGGAGCTCGCGTTCTCCGTTGCCCCCCTCTCCGCATCACTACCATCTTCCTCTGCCGGCTCGGGTGCTGAGCCTATGCAGCTGGGAGGTATCCGCATCTCGACTAAGGAGAGGGAACGGAGAATCACCAACCGCCTCTGTCTCTATTGCGGTTCTGCTGGTCATTTTGTCACTTCATGTCCAGTAAAAGCCAGAGCTCATCAGTAAGCGGAGGGCTACTGGTGAGCGCTACTACTCCTGTCTCTCCTTCAAGATCCTGCACTACCTTGTCGGTCCATCTACGCTGGACCGGTTCGTCAGCTTCCTGCAGTGCCTTAATAGACTCTGGGGCGGAGGGCTGTTTTATGGACGAGACCTGGGCTCGGGAACATGACATTCCTCTCAGACAGTTAAAGGAGCCCACGGCCTTGTTCGCCCTGGATGGTAGTCCTCTCCCCAGGATTCAGCGTGAGACGCTACCTTTAACCCTCACTGTTTCTGGTAATCATAGTGAAACCATTTCTTTTTTAATTTTTCGTTCACCTTTTACACCTGTTGTTTTGGGCCATCCCTGGCTAGTTTGTCATAATCCTTCCATTAATTGGTCTAGTAATTCTATCCTCTCCTGGAACGTCTCTTGTCATGTGAAATGTTTAATGGGCAGGGCAAGGTAAAGGATATACAGTACAGTACATGTTCCCTGAAAGTTTGTAAGGTCATCTGGTGGTTTGTGGAAGTCTGTCTGAATGGTTGTCTTAAGGTCTCCTTAGAGTTTGTGGGAGGTTGTGGGAGGTTTTGTTCTGATTTGCAGCCAGCATGGCCTGCAGGAAGTGGCTGCCTTTGTTCCTTTAAATTGTCCCTTTGTTGTGTTTCTCTCGCCACTGAATAGAGTCTCTGTGCAGCTGACTGATAAAGCCTCTGAAACACCCACTGATGTCCTTCTGACATATTCTCAACCACATCTTATTTAGTCAAATATGTCACATTGTAATCGAGGTCATTCAGAAGCAGGATTGTTTTGTCAACAATTTTACAAATAAACATTCTACAGACATTCGATTTACAAACAATAAGGAAAAACAATGACAAGATCAATGATTTTCTAAATGAGACATTTTTACAGCAGTGTGGTAATTCTAGTTTACAAGGTCTGTCAACTTCAGGGATGTATATTCATGGATATTAAAACGTTAATGTCATGATGAGAGTGAAACATATCCCATCAAGTCACCCAGTTGTGGTTGAACAGAAGTGTGACTTCCCTGGAGACTTAGTTGTTCCTCTGGGATACAGAAGGCTAATCTACCTGACACAGAAACACTGAAACACAGAGTAGCTAACACCAAACCTTGGGTAGAGGGGCCCAGTGAATGTAGAGTGGAATATGTGTATGTATGTCAGAGTAGACGTCAGAATTTAGTAACCCTTCAACAATCAATCACTTTTTATAAGTATGTTTATAACAGAAAGGTCTTAATTAATTAATAAATAGATTAGAAACTTGTGCAGACCTGATTGTTTGAGTAGTGGCTAATGAGTCGATTATTAATTAATGAATGCAATTATTAGAAACTTGTGCAGACCTGATTAGTCGAGGAGGGGCTAATGAGTCGAGTCCCTGGGACCGGTCAAGTGTCTCTGTGAAATAAGACTAGCATTTTGGTGTGGCACACTGAACATGACCCTTCACTTTCTCTCCCTCATCTCTTGTCCTCCTCTCCTTCCTCCAGGGGAGAATTCCCCCTTTCATTGAGGATTTCAAGTTAAAGGCTAACCGGAGTACTGAAGGCAATGTTTTCAGAAGGCAGGATCCCCAATTATAGTCAAAGGTAGTATGGCAATCTTCGTAGTCAATATTTGTGTATACATTTTTTTATGTATTTTTTAAACACAATCATGGTACCAATACTTGCTTCTATTTCACCAGATGTATATCCTTGAACATATTATTTTATAATTTAAGGATAATTTGCCGCCTGCAGTACCCTGGTCGGCCTTAAACTTGAGATACTCCATGAGAGGTGGCAGCACTGAGCTAACCTGCAACATCACTTCCTAGAGCAGCTCAAACTGATCATGCAATATTTCCAAAAACTCCTCCATGAAGCAAGATATCGACATGCTAAAATGACATTCCTGATCTTCAAATGCGCCACTGAGACTTCACATATGAAACAATGGAGTGATGTCATCTTTGGCTTTGTCCATTCTTTTGAAAGTCAATGACTTCCTCTCTCCCCTCTTCCTCTTCCCCCGTCTCTTCCTCTCTCTCCCCCTGGTTAGTTGTATGTTATTTTATTGTGTTAAGTGCTCCCCCTCTTCCTCTTCCCCCGTCTCTTCCTCTCTCTCCCCCTGGTTAGTTGTATGTTATTTTATTGTGTTAAGTGCTCCCCCTCTTCCTCTTCCCCCGTCTCTTCCTCTCTCTCCCCCTGGTTAGTTGTATGTTATTTTATTGTGTTAAGTGCTCCCCCTCTTCCTCTTCTCCCGTCTCTTCCTCTCTCTCCCCCTGGTTAGTTGTATGTTATTTTATTGTGTTAAGTGCTCCCCCTCTTTTCTCTCTTCCCCCGTCTCTTCCTCTCTCTCCCCCTGGTTAGTTGTATGTTATTTTATTGTGTTAAGTGCTCCCCCTCTTCCTCTCTCTCCCCCTGGTTAGTTGTATGTTATTTTATTGTGTTAAGTGCTCCCCCTCTTCCTCTTCCCCCGTCTCTTCCTCTCTCTCCCCCTGGTTAGTTGTATGTTATTTTATTGTGTTAAGTGCTCCCCCTCTTCCTCTTCCCCCGTCTCTTCCTCTCTCTCCCCCTGGTTAGTTGTATGTTATTTTATTGTGTTAAGTGCTCCCCCTCTTCCTCTTCCCCCGTCTCTTCCTCTCTCTCCCCCTGGTTAGTTGTATGTTATTTTATTGTGTTAAGTGCTCCCCCTCTTTTCTCTCTTCCCCCGTCTCTTCCTCTCTCTCCCCTGGTTAGTTGTATGTTATTTTATTGTGTTAAGTGCTCCCCCTCTTCCTCTTCCCCCGTCTCTTCCTCTCTCTCCCCCTGGTTAGTTGTATGTTATTTTATTGTGTTAAGTGCTCCCCCCCCTCTTCCCCCGTCTCTTCCTCTTCTCCCCCTGGTTAGTTGTATGTTATTTTATTGTGTTAAGTGTCTCTTCCCCCGTCTCCTCTCTCTCCCCCTGGTTAGTTGTATGTTATTTTATTGTGTTAAGTGCTCCCCCTCTTCCTCTTCTCCCGTCTCTTCCTCTCTCTCCCCCTGGTTAGTTGTATGTTATTTTATTGTGTTAAGTGCTCCCCCTCTTCCTCTTCCCCCGTCTCTTCCTCTCTCTCCCCCTGGTTAGTTGTATGTTATTTTATTGTGTTAAGTGCTCCCCCTCTTTTCTCTCTTCCCCCGTCTTTTCCTCTCTCTCCCCCTGGTTAGTTGTATGTTATTTTATTGTGTTAAGTGCTCCCCCTCTTTTCTCTCTTCCCCCGTCTCTTCCTCTCTCTCCCCCTGGTTAGTTGTATGTTATTTTATTGTGTTAAGTGCTCCCCCTCTTCCTCTTCCCCCGTCTCTTCCTCTCTCTCCCCCTGGTTAGTTGTATGTTATTTTATTGTGTTAAGTGCTCCCCCTCTTCCTCTTCTCCCGTCTCTTCCTCTCTCTCCCCCTGGTTAGTTGTATGTTATTTTATTGTGTTAAGTGCTCCCCCTCTTCCTCTTCTCCCGTCTCTTCCTCTCTCTCCCCCTGGTTAGTTGTATGTTATTTTATTGTGTTAAGTGCTCCCCCTCTTCCTCTCTCTCCCCCTGGTTAGTTGTATGTTATTTTATTGTGTTAAGTGCTCCCCCTCTTCCTCTTCCCCCGTCTCTTCCTCTCTCTCCCCCTGGTTAGTTGTATGTTATTTTATTGTGTTAAGTGCTCCCCCTCTTCCTCTCTCTCCCCCTGGTTAGTTGTATGTTATTTTATTGTGTTAAGTGCTCCCCCTCTTTTCTCTCTTCCCCCGTCTTTTCCTCTCTCTCCCCCTGGTTAGTTGTATGTTATTTTATTGTGTTAAGTGCTCCCCCTCTTTTCTCTCTTCCCCCGTCTCTTCCTCTCTCTCCCCCTGGTTAGTTGTATGTTATTTTATTGTGTTAAGTGCTCCCCTCTTTTCTCTCTTCCCCCGTCTCTTCCTCTCTCTCCCCCTGGTTAGTTGTATGTTATTTTATTGTGTTAAGTGCTCCCCCTCTTCCTCTTCCCCCGTCTCTTCCTCTCTCTCCCCCTGGTTAGTTGTATGTTATTTTATTGTGTTAAGTGCTCCCCCTCTTCCTCTTCTCCCGTCTCTTCCTCTCTCTCCCCCTGGTTAGTTGTATGTTATTTTATTGTGTTAAGTGCTCCCCCTCTTCCTCTTCTCCCGTCTCTTCCTCTCTCTCCCCCTGGTTAGTTGTATGTTATTTTATTGTGTTAAGTGCTCCCCCTCTTCCTCTCTCTCCCCCTGGTTAGTTGTATGTTATTTTATTGTGTTAAGTGCTCCCCCTCTTCCTCTTCCCCCGTCTCTTCCTCTCTCTCCCCCTGGTTAGTTGTATGTTATTTTATTGTGTTAAGTGCTCCCCCTCTTCCTCTCTCTCCCCCTGGTTAGTTGTATGTTATTTTATTGTGTTAAGTGCTCCCCCTCTTCCTCTTCCCCCGTCTCTTCCTCTCTCTCCCCCTGGTTAGTTGTATGTTATTTTATTGTGTTAAGTGCTCCCCCTCTTCCTCTCTCTCCCCCTGGTTAGTTGTATGTTATTTTATTGTGTTAAGTGCTCCCCCTCTTCCTCTTCCCCCGTCTCTTCCTCTCTCTCCCCCTGGTTAGTTGTATGTTATTTTATTGTGTTAAGTGCTCCCCCTCTTCCTCTTCCCCCGTCTCTTCCTCTCTCTCCCCCTGGTTAGTTGTATGTTATTTTATTGTGTTAAGTGCTCCCCCTCTTCCTCTTCTCCCGTCTCTTCCTCTCTCTCCCCCTGGTTAGTTGTATGTTATTTTATTGTGTTAAGTGCTCCCCCTCTTCCTCTTCTCCCGTCTCTTCCTCTCTCTCCCCCTGGTTAGTTGTATGTTATTTTATTGTGTTAAGTGCTCCCCCTCTTCCTCTCTCTCCCCCTGGTTAGTTGTATGTTATTTTATTGTGTTAAGTGCTCCCCCTCTTTTCTCTCTTCCCCTCCACATGTATTTGTATTATTTTTGACAATGCAGTTTTAAGAAAATAGAGTTAACAAAAAATTTTTACTAAATAAAGTAAAAAAAACAAACAAGTAACAATACAATAATAATAATGAGGCTATATACAGGGGGTACCGTGGGGGTACAGGTAAGTCGAGCGAGTACATTTTTGTACTTTTTCATTCTGGTCCCGTTGGAAAATCGAACCGGTAACCATGACATCCAACAATCACTTAATCATTAGTGGTACTGAGAGGGTGATGTGTAATTGACCTTGACCAACTGCTGTCTATTGGTTAAAAAGATGGTTCTATACAGAGAATGGCTTCATACTGAATGTACTATATATAAGTAAGTTAGGCAAAGGATGAAGTGTTAACCTATAGGAGGATAGCGTTTCACGAGGAGAGTTGGGCATGAAATGACAGCAGGCTGTTAAATACTGAGCCATACTGACTGACGAGTGGCATACTTACCCTTTTCTTGAGTCTGATTTAGTGCAGTGTTTTGTGACATCTCTCTCTCTCTCTCTCTCTCTCTCTCTCTCTCTCTCTCTCTCTCTCTCTCTCTCTCTCTCTCTCTCTCTCTCTCGTCTCCTCAGATGTTTGGTTCTCCCAAAACCAATGTGTTTCAAGGCAGGGCTGAAATACACTGTTCGCCTGAGCTTGTTCCTCTACTCTGCACTCAGTGATGTCCAGTCGCCATATACAATCATCGACTTGGTTAGTTACCACACACACACACTGTTAAACACCTAGACACAACTGAGACCTTTGCGTTAACCATGCAGTGATGTCACTTGCATAACATTTTCTGCTACAAGGATCTCAAGTTAGGATTTAGCCTTCAACGAAATCTAATTCCATCTCCCTTATCTTTCTGCCGTCTCTACAGATTGTGCTGATGCCTCACTGTAAAAACCTGGAGATCTTCACTGGTTCTGAGAGAGGTGACGTGGCCAAGAGCAGTGCCTGGAACACGTTCCTGTCACGCCCTGACCTTAGAGATCCTTCTAATTCTCTATTTGGTTAGGTCAGGGTGTGGTTATGGTTCCCAATCAGAGGCAGCTGTCTATCGTTGTCTCTGATTGGGGATCATACTTAGGCAGCCGTTTTCCACCTGTAGTTTGTGGGATCTTGTTTTTGGTACCGTGCTGTTTAGCCCTACTAGACGTTACGTTTTTGTTGTTTTTTCGGTGTTCATTTAATAAATTAAAATGTATGCCTACCACCTTGCACCTTGGTCCGATCCTTCCATCGACGAGCGTAACACTTAAAGCATTACTGCTGTCTGGAGAACAGCCAGAGCGTGGCCAAGACCCCTTCCACAGACATCTGTCTGGAGAACAGCCAGAGCGTGGCCAAGACCCCCTCCACAGACATCTGTCTGGAGAACAGCCAGAGCGTGGCCAAGACCCCCTCCACAGACATCTGTCTGGAGAACAGCCAGAGCGTGGCCAAGACCCCCTCCACAGACATCTGTCTGGAGAACAGCCAGAGCGTGGCCAAGACCCCCTCCACAGACATGTCTGGAGAACAGCCATAGCGTGGCCAAGACCCCCTCCACAGACATCTGTCTGGAGAACAGCCAGAGCGTGGCCAAGACCCCCTCCACAGACATCTGTCTGAAGAACAGCCAGAGCTTGGCCAAGACCCCCTCCACAGACATCTGCCGCAACTTCATATTTAGTGCGCCAGCTCTTCTGCACCAGGGAGCTAAAAGGTATGGCACCGCACTCCTAACAGTCATGTAATGACTGCTTAAACAGCCTTAAACATACAGTACTTGTATTCTAATTTATGTGTTTCTTAACTAAAGGTTTCAAGAGGGTTTCTTATGGCTCAATGCTGACGGATGGTGTGGATTGTACAGCTCGACTCAGTCCCACATCTGCCATTCCATATTGAGGCAAACCTGCAACAGCTCTGTGCCATTTTATCTTTTCTCGATTCCTTACATCCTTTTTCCATGCCTCCTTCTAAAAACCCAATTGGAGGATCTCAGACCTCCAATGGGTTTTGAGAAGGATGCGAGTAGAGTTGAAGTGAGGATTTGAGCAGAGATGAATTGGGACAAAGCTCATGTCATTGTTTTAGGTGGAATGCTGAATGATACATTTGTTATATTTTCATGTAAATCTTTGTACTACTTGTGCTCTTTCCACAGATCCCACTTGGCACAGACGTCAATTCAATGTTCATTCCACGTTGGTTCAATGTAATTTCATTGAAATGACGTGGAAACAACGTTGATTCAACCAGTGTGCCAAGTGGGATGCCTCTGGCTTGCTGATAACTGATATCTGAGACTCTCTATGACTGCCTGACTGTACTCAATAAAACTTCCATTGCCAAAGCGAAATAATTTGAGACAATTTAGTTTGATTTGAATATTCAAAACTGCATTAAGAAAATATGTGCATTTCCCACCAGTGATGTTTGAACCAAACTGAATTGTTGTGGACAGAAATCAGTGTGTGATAACATAGTGCACACAACATGTACCTTTCCTGCAGTCAAATAACCAAAGCGCCCACCAGTGGGTAGTGCGTACGGCCCAGTACATCACTGGGGCTAAGCTGCCTGCCATCCAGGACCTCTACACCAGGCGGTGTTAGAGGAAGGCCCTAAAAATGGTCAAAGACCCCATGTCATAGACTGTTCTCTCTACTACCGCATGGGAAGCGGTACCGGAGTGCCAAGTCTAGGACAAAAAGGCTTCTCAACAGTTTTTACCCCCAAGCCATAAGACTCCTGAACAGGTAATGAAATGGCTACCCTGACTTTTGCATTGTGTGGCCCCCCCCCCCCCACCCCAACCCCTCTTTTTACGCTGCTGCTACTCTGTTTATCATATATGCATAGTCACTAACTATACATTCATGTACATACTACCTCAATTGGGTCGACCAACCAGTGCTCCCACACATTAGCTAACTGGGCTATCTGCATTGTGTACCACCTCCCGCCAACCCCTCTTTTACGCTACTGCTACTATCTGTTCATCATATATGCATAGTCACTTTAACCATATCTACATGTACATACTACCTCAATCAGCCTGACTAGCCGGTGTCTGTATGTAGCCTCGCTACTTTTATAGCCTCGCTACTGTATATAGCCTCGCTACTGTATATAGCCTGTCTTTTTACTGTTGTTTTATTTCTTTACTACTGTTTTATTTCTTTACTTACCTGTTGTTCACCTAATACCTTTTTTGCACTATTGGTTAGAGCCTGTAAGTAAGCAATTCACTGTAAGGTGTACGTACACCTGTTGTATCTGGCGCACGTGCCAAATAAACGTTAGTTTAAACTTTAGTGGCCTCATTGGTGGAACATTATATTTTTCAAAATTAATAAACATAATTTATTTTTAAATGCCCCAAATCCATTGTTTCCATATCAAAAGGTTTTTGTTATATTTCAGTCTTCTGTGATGTATATAAAGTGTAATATTGTATACATTTCAACTCTATATCTGACATGTGTCACGTCCTGACCATAGAGAGACCTTATTTTCTATGGTAGAGTAGGTCAGGGTGTGACTGGGAGTGATCTAGTTGATTTATTTCTATGTGGTGTTCTAGTTTATTTTCTATGTTGATGATTTGTATGATTCCCAATTAGAGGCAGCTGGTAATCATTGTCTCTAATTGGGGATCATATTTAAGTAGCTGTTTTTCCCACCTGTGTTTGTGGGATATTATTTTGTGCACCACTTAGTCACGTTTAGGTTATTCTTTATTGTTTTGTGGTTCACTTACTTTAAATAAAGATGTGGAACCCAGAGCCCGCTGCTCGTTGGTCCGAGTATGCTTCCAACGATCGTGACAACATGGTACATGCATCTTCTTTTTAAGCCCATAACCATGTTTGTGAGGTGTATGCTTTGTTTCAAAGTAGATTTAAGACTATGAAGAAACACTCTGTGACCCTGATTCAGCCCACTGCAGTAAAAGGTTAAGTGTTCATGTACCGAATACAATTCTAATGTTCAATGTGTTTCCATCGCATTTTCAACTTTACCAATAGTTTTGTGTGCACGGTGGCACGGTATGTGCCTACTCTGGTCTTGGTTCCCAGAGTCGTAGTGGGGGGACCAAACACCATGTCATTGCGAGACTCCAAGTTAACTTCGATATGATGGTTAATATTCCACCGCTATTTTTACAAACACAAAGATCCCACCATGTCGAACTAACAAAATTATCTGGCATTTATAAAATTGTACCGAAAACCACTGTTCTGATTTATTATAAGGTATGACTTTACTCGCATAAAAACTGTAGATGGAAATGTGATATGGGTAGTTCCCAATCAGACAATTACTACAAAACAAATCTGTTTTCCTCTTCAGTGTTTGGTGAATTCATGGTGTTGCCTTGTCCTCAGTCCTCCTTTGAATGCTGTGTGTACCATGATGACATGTTAACCCGGTTTTAGCTGCTTAATCATATGCAATCTATTTGACACTGGTTATGTACTGTTATAATGTAGCATGTTCTCCCCTTTGTGTATCCATATAATTCAAAATCCCTGTGTGTGTGCTGCCTGTGTGTGTATACCCTTGGGCCTAATAAATACCCTAAATATTGGATCCTGCCTTCATCTCAATTCCTGCACTGTCTTTTAACTAGCCCACTAGTCCTTCCGTTCTCCGTTCTTCAATGTTATTGTTATGCCATTATTACGTGAGAACCCACATGTTATTCCCAACAATATATTTTGCTTTGATTAAGTATGTCCAGGACCTAGTGTGTGTGATCAATGAACTTGTTAGATCACAGCCCCATTATCCCCATACTCAACCTAGTCATTGACACATTGGGGTTAACTTGCTCGTCTCAAGCAAACGTATACCAGTCACAAAAAAAATTCAATTAGTGTAGAGCTGGGCTCATTTTATGGTGTTTGCTAAAGCTGACTGTCTGCTCTCTGTCTTACAGACAAACGTTGCTATCTTACAAGTAAGTAGATTCCACTCAACGTTGTATACTATAGCTTTTTTAATTTACACTGGGTGTACAAAACAATTTACGTGTCTAATTTGAAGATATTACATTTTGTGGGATCTTGGCACATTGAATTCACTGCAGAGCTCTTGAAAGGATGTCAGTGTGGTTGTGTTCTGATGAAACAGGTCTGAAAAGGTCCTGATCCCTAAACTGTGCCAAAGATGAAAGTTGGCATCACTCAGGGATTTTGGCAAGTCTGGGTTGCATACTATAGGCAGGTGGGAGCATATCTGGGAAGAAATGCCATAGTATTTCCTAGTCCTTCCATGCTAGTAGGGTGTTGTAAATCAAAGGTTTTGGCTATGTTGCTCACTTCACAAACGTTATTCATGAATCCATATTGAGTATTGTCTGTTTGTGATCCATGTTATCATATTGCGGATTTGGACAGAGCAGTAGTACAATTGAAGGCAGGGAAGGGCAAAACCACCCTTAGATTCAGGTTTCGATAGAGTGGAAAACTTGATCCTAGGTTTTTTATTGCCCCATATAAATTTGGTGATGCTTTGGTTGGTTGTTTTAAAATAATTAACTGGGAGATAGCATGAGAGCATCTAAAATAAATAATTAGATCTAGGGCGGATGTTAATAGGGGTAACATTGATTCTTCTGACTAAGCTAATTGGGAGGGAGATCCAGGTTCGGAGATCATTCCCGATTCAATTCAGGAGTGGGAGATAATTTTCCTTGAAAAGGCAATTCAGATCGGG
Organism: Oncorhynchus clarkii lewisi; assembly: GCF_045791955.1. NCBI lineage: Eukaryota > Metazoa > Chordata > Actinopteri > Salmoniformes > Salmonidae > Oncorhynchus > Oncorhynchus clarkii. Next base: position 72,251,534 of record NC_092151.1, on the reverse strand, counting down.
TGTTACAAAGATCCCAAAGTATTGAAACCCCTGTCTTCCATTGGATCGGGCAGAATGTCTTCATAGAGCTGGTGAGTGGAAGATTGAGAGGACAAACAATGCATTTGTTCAAATGTATCTTATATCCTGACAACTTGCCATTCTCAGGGTTGGATATGTAGATGTTACGGATACAGGTATCCTGTGTCTGTGTGTATCCTGTGTCTGTGTGTATCCTGTGTGTGTTTCTTTTCTCTCCTTCTCCCCTCACAGGTGAAAATCATCACTCCCCAATCAGTCAACAATCAACCCATCAATCAGAAGACACACCTCCTCCTGTTTCCTACCCTATCACAGTTCCTTCCCCATGGTTTAAAAACCCCATCATTTGTTTGTTCAGGAGCTCAATCTTTGTAATGCCATGTTGGTAGATAGCTGTTCTTTATAGATTTCAGGAGAGCTCAATCTTTGTAAATGCCATGTTGGTAGATAGCTGTTCTTGATAGATTTCAGTAGCACAATCTCTTTGTAAATGCCATGTATGTAGCTCTCTCTCTTTGTGTAATAATTAACCTCTTCTTTTGTTTGAGCACCTCCAAATCACTTTGTCATCTCCTGTGAGTATTGTTTTTGTTTATGGTGTTTGCTGGTGGGAAAAAGGGGAACCCAAGACAAGTCGCCCATGGGCATACACTACCCGTAGGTAAACTTTGTTAAAACACACTAGTTAGAACTGGGCGGACCACCCACTGTATTTTTGGTTAGTTAGTTAGCTGTTGTTGAAATAGGCTAGCCTAGCTTAGGGGTGTTTTTGCATATTTGTTTCTTTCCTTGGGTCCAGCTCAGCCCTTTTCCTGCTCCCCCCCCCCATTACCGTGTGTGTATAATAAACCCTGAGTTTGACGGTATTATTTCGGTTGTCGTGGTTATTTCGTTCACTTTTACTTTGTCACTATTATAATTTACATGAGTTATGTTACGGGTCTCACTACCATCCCCCTAGACTGTCGGGCCAAAAGAGATTCGTAACAGTAGAGCAAGACATCATCCGCGTAGAGTGAAATCTTATGCTGAAGGCCGCCTGCCGAAACACCCATCCATAATAGCTGAATTGCTCCTTGTCAACTCCGCCAAAGGTTCCGCCCCCAAAAAGTAGAGCGGGGGGGACAGCGAGCATCGTTGTCTTGTGCCACATCCCAAAGGGAATCTGTCAGAATTCAGACCGTTAGTAGACACCATGGCATTTGGATGAGAATACAGGGACTTAATCCATTTGATAAAGTTTGGTCCCATATTGAACTTTTCTAAGACTGAGAACAGAAAGCTCCACTCCATCCTGTTGAACGTTCCTCAGCATCCAGTGAAGTTTACTTGATCTATAATATCAAAAAGACGGAGAATGTTATCAGAAGAGTACTGGTCTCTAATAAATCCAGTTTGGTCTGCTTTTATTATTTTGGGAAGGAGAGTGTCTTTTGGTGAGCAATTTGGCAGTTATTTTATAGTGGAAATCCAACAAGCTTATGGGCCGGAAGGACGAGCAGGATAGAGGGTCCGTGTCTTTTTTGAGCAACACTGTAATGTGAGCTGTATACATAGAGTCTGGGAGAGCACCGTTATTGCAAAAATCATCCAGAATTGGCATGAAAATAAGGCTAAACTGGGGCCAAAAAGCTTTGTAGAACTATCTGGGCCTGGGGACTTGTTAGGTGGCATGGAGAGAATTGCCTATAGGACCTCCTCAGGAGTGAAGGTGGAGTTGAGATCTTCTTGGTCGGTCTCTGATAGTTTTGATAGCGAGATTCCTTCTCGGAAAGAACCGAGTTCTGCAGCTGTATGTTTTCTCTCAGAAGTATATAATTTGCTGTAAAAATCATGGAATCTCATTTGGATACATGTCCTCGTCATCTGCTGTTTGAATGGCCATGATTGTATGCACTGACTGCTTAAAAAAAATGGTAAGCAAGCAATCTGGTAGGCCTATTGCTATACTCATGGTATCTGTTTAGTAAATATATATATATATTTATCCTGAGTATAGTCCAAGTTTAGTTTGGCTTTGGCTGCTTTAAATTGACCCTAGGAGGCGCTGTCTGGGGATTTTTTTTAGGTACTTTTTCGCAGTGTTCCAGCTCCCTCAAGATCTAACCTGTGTGCTTCCATTGCTTTTTTTCTTAGAGGAAGCATATGCAATTAGATGACCTCAGTGTAGCTTTGGCAGTGTCCCGCATTGTGGCCAGAGAAACAGGAGAGTCTTTGCTGTCTTGTGTGTAGTTGATATCCATGTAGTAACCAATGTATGGAATGCTTCGTTGAATTTCCAGCTCTTTAACCTCGGGATATTTTTACAGAGGTCAAAGCAGACGCAGACAAAGTGCTATTGGTTAGATTGTGTAAATGGTAGAATTAATGAAAATCTTTTGGATAAAAATGTAATCTATACAAGAGTAGGTGTTATGGACACTGGAATAGTATGTATAGTCAGTCCATAGATGAGCTATTAGTCTCTCCCCAGATATCTATCGTCCCATCTCTTTAGTAAGAGAGTTCAACATCTTTGCTGATCTAGGGTTTGTGGTGGGGGCTTGAGATGATTTGTCCAGGGTTGAGTTGAGGGTACAATTTAAAACCACCAGCCAGCACTCCAAAGGAAACACAATGCTCATTGAACAGGGTTTTTATTTTCGACATGAAAGCAGGAGTATCAGTGTTAGGGGCATGAATATTTAAGATAGTAATTGGTTGTCCATACATTGACCCAGAATAAATCTCTCCTCCGGATCAGATATGTTTTTGTCAATTATGAATGGAACATGCTTATAGATAAGTATGGCTGTGCCTCTACTGTTTGATTTGAAGGATTAGAAATACACCTGTCCCACCCAAGCTCTGTGGAGTTTAGCATGTTCAGCACTACAGAGGTGTACCTCTTGTAATAGTCTACATTTCCCTTTTTGAGAGCACTTTTTATACCATTTTATTAAATGACCTAGTCCATGGCAGTTCCATGTCAGTAGATTTAAGGTACAATGTCATCGAACAGTAATCGAACTCTAGTGCAAGTCATCTCTGAGTATATATCAGGTATCAAGGTAAGACCCAAATGCAGACCGTGTCGAAGTAACAATGTTTATTACAGCAACAGGGGCAAAGGTACAGGACGGCAGGCAGGCTCAGGGTCAGGTCAGGCAGAGGTGGGGCAAAGGTACAGAACGGCAGGCAGGCTCAGGGGCAGGCAGGTGGGTACAGGGCCAGGACAGGCAAGGTTAAAAAACCAGGAGGACGAGAAAAGAGAGACTGGGGAAAAGCAGGAGCTGACACAAAAACGCTGGTTGGCTTGACAAACAAGATGAACTGGCAACAGACAAACAGAGAACACAGGTATAAATACACAGGGAAGATGGGCGACACCTGGAGGGGGGTGGAGACAATCACAAAGACAGGTGAAACAGATCAGGGTGTGACAGTATAGGTGGATAATAGTTACAGCTGCGATCACATAAAAGAAAAAGAAACTGTGTACATAAAATAACAATCTCTGAACACCTGAACACAAGTTCTCAAACAACAACTCGACATATCCTATTGGATCTATTAACCCCACGCTTAGTCACAATTCTGTGTTCCGAAAAACAGGAACAGTTCGCAACGCACAACATCTTCTGAGAGAGAGAAATAAATGCCTCATCCTCTCTGTGACAACATAGCCCCCGTCCACAGTAAAAAAGAGATGGAGAAATTAAGTAAATAAAATCAAAAGCCTAGCCTACAAATACATCCCCCAAAGGACAAAGGCCTAAATGTTTGGACTAAATAAGACAGAAATGAGAGAGCAAATCCCTAAATGACATCTATAGGATAAGTTGTTTGTTATTATTAAAACGAAATATCAACAGGATATCATAACCATGGGCAAAAAATTCACACTGAGCCTCTCGTTATGTCTGTAGATGTGTCGTAATCGACAGGCTATCAATGGTGAAGATCTGTGTGAAAATGATGAATACAAATTTTAAAAATAGGCTATAGGCCTAATATAAATTGACAGTATCTGATCTCTATGTCTGCCAATTAGCCTATACGTTCTACAGACAAGATAACCAGCTGTAAATGCTTAATTTTCTCACTTGACCTAAACGTGGAAAAACAATTAGGCTAAAACATTAGAAGGCCTAGGTTAAGCTATAGGGCCTATCCCTCTCTCAGCTAAAATAACATTTAAAAAATGGACATTAGCAGGGCGGGTGGGTCATTGTATGGGGGATATATGTTGTCTTACCTCCATTAGTAATAACAGTAATCACTTAGTCGTTGATCTATTTCTCAGTGGCCAGGATTGTCCTTCAAAAAACATTTTGCCTCTTCAGGAGTTTTGATGTGTCGCAGTGCTCCTTGGTGAAGAATCCTGAGCTCGTTTTGGTATTTGAATCCCCTGAAGATGCCTCGGTCATTGAAGTGTTTCTTCACCTCGTCAAACTCTCTGCGTATTCCAGCTGACAGGTCCTGGTGTAAAGTGAGTTTGGATTTTCCCACTGTAATGGTGTTTATTATTCGCGTCTGTAGGACTCGTTCCTTGTCGGTGAATCTCAGGAAATGTATGGTTATTGGGCGCCGTGGTTGTCTGGCTGCTGGTGAGGGCCTCAGTACTAGGTAAGCTCTCTCGAGATCCACTCGGGGAGTTTGTCTTGCAGGTAGCGGATCAGTGGTATGTTTCCCTCTTCTTTTATGGTCAGGTTTAATAGAACACAGTTATTCCTTCTCCCTTTATATTCCAGGTCCTCTGTTTTCTCTTCCAGATGCTCTATTTTCTTTTCAGCAGATGCTGTTGTTTCTATGGTAGCAGATGCTATTGTTTCCATGGCGTCTGCCAGATGCTGTTGTTTCCATTACATGTGCCATTGAGTTTTCCATGGATAGGATTCACCCTTCTGCCTCATCAAGGCGCCCCACGTTGATGTTGATGCCAAGAAAGGTATTTTCCAGGGTTGTCGCCTTGCCCCCTATCCCACTGATCTGAGAGAATGCCATCTAGTTTGATGTTGAGTTCTGTACGTTGGGATCTAAGCTAAGAAAGGATGTCTTCGACAGAGGTGCCAGCTTTTTCTGAAGCTACCTGTTTCTTGGAGGCTTTTTCCGCAGATATTGCTTGAGTCCAGGTAAAAATGTCACGTCATGTCACCTTTTGTAGCCGCCATGTTTTTTTTTAACTAAAGCTAATGGAGTTTAACTTGAAGTGGAGGTAAGATTAAGAACTGGAAATTACTTGTGCGGAGCTCTCAGTTTGTGTGGAGCTTTCAGTTCATGCGGCCATCTTGTTCTAGGGGCACATGATTCCAAGAAGTCCAGAGAGAGTCGACACTCATCCAGGCCATCAAATATGAACAGAACTTTAGAATTGCTCGTCATAGTCTTGATTGGTTTAATTTTAGGGAAGAATTCATGAAGCAGTTCAATCACAGTTGTTTTCCCCTACATAATGATTTATTTTGTGGAAAGACCTTTTCCTTCTGCCCAGTCATGAATAAACTTCTGAACAGAAACAGACTTTCACATGGGCTTGAACATTGGCTGGCTTCAATAGCGGTCTCTCCTGTGGCTGGTGTTCTGGATTCCAGATGTATGACCTCATGTTCAACTCTGACCCCTCCCCAGGCCCCCTCAATCACATGGAGATCACTGTATATCTGGTTTAGATAGATTTAGACAGATTCCCCTTTCTTTGAAGTCCCCTCATATACAACCATACTTATTTAGACTTTCAGTTTGCCTTTGTCTGCAAGGAAAATCAAAGTTTATTCTTTATTTTACGGTCATGATTACTATATAGTATGTGTTTGTGTGTGTCTGGATTGGATTAGTCAGAGTGCAATAATAGGGCCTTGCAATAATATCATTATTATGTGTTTTGGTCAGGTTGTTTTTAGCCAACAGACAATAATCTGGTTATCTGACCAGATAACAACCAAAATATGACTTCTTTACCATGATGTCTTGACGTTGTCATGGAAAAATACATCTTTACCTGGTTGATATGATGTCTTCTGAACCAGAAGTTTACAACCATAATATGGCATCATAATGGCGTCACCTGTCAAATTCTGCTTCCTGGGTGCTGTTGTGTTAATTCATACGGCTTACCTCTGACATCTAGAACCTCTGAAGCACTCTGGGCTGAGAGAGAAAGAGAGAGACAGCTTATTAAATTCAAATGTTCTTGTTTGGTTGTCTAGTCTGAAAAATCAATGTCCTGTTATTTGTTTGTGCAGTTGTCATCTTAAAAGTTTTATAGTCCTCTAACCTGCTGGTTCTGTTGTCTCACCCTCATCGTACTCATTCTTTACTGTTTCAACCAGTTGGTTCTGGTTAATCTTCTTCAGTGAGATCTTCACAGCTCCCACAATACCTTGGTCTCCACCATCTTATCCACCGTAGTCTATCTGTTAGTATTCTCCAGCTGGCCTTTTGTGTTGCAAGAGAATCCTTCTAAACCTTCGTTCAGGAACCACTAGAATCTCTTCAGCTCTGTTTTGATCAGAGTGGCCAGCAGCGGCAGCTCAGGAACGGGAGCCACGAGTACTGTAACTCAGGAGAAGACCTCTGCCATTGTAGTCATAGCGTTCTTAGAAATGTAATGCATCCAGGCCACACACCCTACTGGGGAAAACATTAGTCTCACTGTCTTAGGTAGTAGGTGCATTAGTACTGGGCTGAAACAAGCCTGCACACCTTGTAGCTCTCCAGGACCAAGATTGGTATTTACCTGAGACTTTACAATAATAGTTCAAGCTGAAGAGTGTATATAGCTGCAATTACAGGCTAACTGTGAGACTAAAAACATAACACTTTGAATATACACTACATTACCAAAAGTATGTGGACACCTGCACATCGAACATCTAATTCCAAAATCATGAGAAATAATATGGAGTTGGTCCTCCCTTTGCTGATATAACAGCCTCCACTCTTCTAGGAAGGCTTTCCACTAGATGTTGGAACATTGCTGCGGGAACTTGCTTCCATTCAGCCACAAGAGCATTAATGAGGTCGGTCACTGATGTTGGGCGATTAGGCCTGGGTCGCAGTCGGCGATCCAATTCATTCCAAAGGTGTTCGATGGGGTTGAGGTCAGTATGGACCTTGCTTTGTGCACAGGGGCATTGTCATGCTGAAACAGGAAAGGGCCTTCCCCAAACTGTTGCCACAAAGTTGGAAGCATTGAATCGCTTAGAATGTCATTGTATGCTGTAGTGTTAAGATTTCCCTTCACTGGACCTAAGTGGTCTAGCCCGAACCATGAAAAACAGCCCAAGACCATTATTCCTCATCCACCAAACTTTACAGTTGGCACTCTGCATTGGGGCAGGTAGTGTTCTCCTGGCATCCGCCAAACCCAGATTCGTCTGTTGGACTGCCAGATGGTGAAGCATGATAAATAACTCAAGAGAACTCATTTCCACTGCTCCAGAGTCCAATGGTGGCGAGCTTTACACCACTCCAGCCAACGCTAGGCATTGCACATGGTTTGTGTTAGTCTGGTGTATGGCTGCTTGGCCATGGAAACCCATTTCATGAAGCTTCTGACAAACAGTTATTGTGCTGACATTGTTTCCAGAGGCAGTTTGGAACATGGTAGTGAGTGTTACAACTGAGGACAGATGATTTTTACACAATACGCGCTCCAGCACTCGGCGGTCCCATTCTGTGTGCTTGTGTTGCCTACCACTTGGCGGCTGAGCCATTGTTGCTCCTAAACTTTTCCACTTCACAACAGCACTTCCAGTTGACCAGGGAAGCTCTAGCAGGGCAGAAATTTGACCAACTGACTTGTTGGAAAGGTGGCATCCTATGATGGTGCCACGTTGAAAGTCACTGAGCTCTTCAGTACGGGCCATTCTGCTGCCAATGTTTCCTATGGAGATTGCATGGCCGTGTGCTCAATTGTATATACCTGTCAGCAAAGGATGTGGCTGAAATAGCCAAACCCCCACTATTTTGAAGGGGTGTCCACATACTTTTGTATATATACACAGTGTACAAAACATTAAGAACACCCTCCTAATATTCCAGAGCGGCGCTCCAGCTGGAGGTCAATGATGATGACAGGTGTCCTTGAGCTCCAGATGCTCTGTGTGGTCTGGAAGAGCAGGTGCTGCTGGCAGAACACCGAAAGGTAATGGAAAGAGTCATTGGCCTTTGTCATTTAGATTCATCCTACAAACAGGGATAGATTTCAAACCAATAACTACTGTATGTACATTACATTGTATAGGGAGGATGCAGCAGTGTTACTCGGGCACATTTTTGTCTTACATGCAGCAGACACTTGGTGCTGGAGCTCTCACTGAATAATGTATTGGGTAACTCAAAGCCTCAGCTATGAACGCGCACGCACACACACATACACACAGCCATCTGGTTTTCCATGGAGTAGATATTTACTGTAGGCAAAAACAGACTGCCTATTAGTCTGGCCTCTCAGCAGCAGACACACATATGGGAGTGTCTGTAGAACACCCACACAGATACACAAAGACAGTGTCACACACAACCCATGTTCTCTAATTCTGTCTTTCAAAACCATTGTATTAGCCTCTACATTACACGATTATAGCCAATTAAACTTGATTCGTGTGTGTGTGTGTGTGTTTGTTACCGGCAGGGCCCTCTACAGTATTTCCAGAGCGGCGCTCCAGCTGGGGGTCGGAGGTCAATGATGATGACAGGTGTCCTTGAGCTCCAGATGCTCTGTGATCTGGAAGAGCAGGTGCTGCTAGGAGAACACCGAAAGGTAATGGAAGAAAGTCATTGTCCTTTGTCATTTAGATTCATCCTACAAACAGAGAGATTTCAAACCAATAACTACTGTATGTACATTACATTTTACAGGAAGGATGCAGCAGTGTTAACACTGGGGTGAATTTGACAAAACATTTCTGGAAATAAGATCATTGCTCATCCATTTCCTACCAATGGATTTAAAATGACCTTAGTGCTACAAAGGTTTTAGGAAATTCATCCTTGGACAGGTTATGTATCAACATGTAGACCCAGCTATTAAATCACATATGCTGCACAACTCTGATGCAACTAACTAGCAACAACAAACATTACGCTAATGCCAGAGGACTGTCTTAGATCATTGATGATCACTTTCATGACAGCTAAGGAACATTTCAATAATGTTGCAAGTAGCTGCATACAGTGAATGAGATATGAGCGAGACTATGTATTTATTATTGATGTGCTGAGAGGGGTTAGCTTAGGTCAACATCTGGTGTCCAAGAGGTGATGTAACAATACATCTCACCTCACCCAACACCCGTCAGCTGAGCTGGGAATGTTGGTTGTGTGTTAGAAACAGACGGAACAATTGTTTAGCAAACCTTTCAGATAGTCACTCACTTTTCAGCTTGAAAGTATACACATTTGTATTGTTAGATAGCTCTGGGTGTAAAAACGGCCTGGTCCGGTCAGCTGATTCTAGCCATCCCTTCTGGTTAGTTCTAGTCAGGCAGCTTAGTCTCCCATTCAGATGACCCCCACTTCTGTTAGTGTCTTATTGGTCAAGGTCACGCCAATTACTTATCACCATATCTCCTTCAGCCTATCAGTGGCCTAGATTCCTGGGACTTCTGTTTCAGTTGGTGTAGGACCCCAGCACACGGTGTGGTCAGAAATGTGCTTTCCCCATCCTGATGAGCACTACCAGTTTTTCTCTCCCGCTGAGAAAGAAAATCCTGTCTGTCTGATATAGTATTGTGTGTGCATCTCAATAACCACAATTACTGTCAGAGTGGTGTTGGATGTTCATGTGTGTGTGGATCATTTATTAAACCCCCTTAAAATGGAATACTGCTTACTCATGTTCTGGACAGACACACTGTGGTGGTTGCTACCGGCCGAAAACCAGCACCTACAATATCCCCCTATTTTTAATTGTCCTTCAATTCTACAACCTACCCATATTTTTCATGGTTCTCCGAGCCGGATCCAGTAACCTCTACAGCCCAAGTATGCCAGTTAACAGAGAAGATCCTCCACAAGATGTGGTCGGCGGTCACCTGCCACAATATCTCAATAACTACAGCGATGGCTACGAGTCAAGGCACAGACTACCACACACATCCACACACCACTGCTACGAGGGAGAGCTGTCTGATTTTTGATTGTCTTAACTCACTACCACTATTAAGCTGAGCTTCTCAGTATTTTTTTCACACAGTAAGTCAACAAAGTCAGTTAAAAAAAATTATAATAGTTCCTCACAGTATTTGAAAAATACCTTGATAATCACCAGGCCTCAGTGTGAGAGCAAAATGTAATGCTCTGAGGAACCGATATGTCATAAAATACCTGAACACATTTCCCACTGGCTCGGAGAACAGCTTCGGGCAGGACCTTCATATGGTCATTGGGTCGGACAATGTTGCACTTCACTAGCGATAGCTCAAGTCAAGACAGATAGAAAGGGAGGCAGACAGGCGGAGTTGGAAGATAAATGCAATTGAAAGAACCTGCATTTTCATCTGGATATTTTCTGTTTTTATGTATTTTTACTTAGTTGACAATGGGGCCTACTATAGGCCTACTGCTACTTTGGCCTAGGCTCTTAGTTCCATTCCCTCATTTCTTTAGATGTCAATGGCTCAAGGTGAATCAATGTGTCCAAATGGCAGAGGCTGGTGGTCTCGCATTAGTGGAATTTTTACTTTTAGATTTGTATCATTTTAATTCAGATTTGTATTATTAACCATGTGACAATGATTGAGAAACAAAAACATTATATAATTCAAATGAAACACAAAAATGGCCATATGAAAATCATAAATGGCACGCAGATCGGTAGAAATGGTAATATAAATTGTAAGCGTTCCCCAACTTGAAACTTGCAAACTTGAAACTCACACTCCACCTAGGAATTCACAATTTTGAACAGAGCGCACATTTCTTTGTACTGTATAATTACAATGGGTGTGTGTGTGAGAGAGATAATGAGATGGGTGTTGTCTAGAAACTAAGATTGTGCCTATTAAAACTGAGCACAAATGGGCAGCTATGCGATCCATCGTGGACCTCTTACCTCGATCCGGCACCAGGGGGTGGAAAGCACCACTCACTGGACCACTTCCAGCACTGTGTTCCTTCTAGACTAGTGGGCTAATACATCTACGTGTTTGACATGGACAGGAGCAGGCCTGCGAGCCGATGGTGAGAAAATGGCATGTTCCTAATTTGATATTGTTCCCATTCCTTTTTCGCCAAGTTTAGAATTATAAACTAGTAGACAATAGAAGTGGAAAAGTATTGTGAGCACTGCTGCAGATCACTTGATATCCACCACAAGGGTGAGAGAAGAGGGAGAGAGGGATCTTACAGCAGAGCATGTGTCCAACTCCAAACCCCCAAATGAATAGATAAGAGCATATTATGAGCGCACCACTTACAAAACAGAGCTGAGAGCTTTTCATGCAGAACGTGGCCCATATATAAATATCCCATGTTTTTTTCTCTCCCCTACCCAAATCCCATTGTCATTTATATCAAAAATTCTAATTTGTGCAGTTTTACCACCTCACCAACAGGGGGTGCTGCAGCACCTCATCACCCATGCTTCGTGCTGCTGTGACGGTTAGCTGAGGAGCGCTCAAGCTCAGGTGACGGTTAGCTGAGGAACGCTCAACTCCACTCTCTTATATAGAGGCAGAGTTGAGTTTTGATAACTGGTTGTGGGATTTGATAGCAACAACATTGAGTCACCATCAGTTGATTCTTGTAAAAATGTCTATTTGGAAAATGCTTACCTGCAGCCTACTATGTTTGCCCTGTACAACTGCGGTCCTTCAGCAGGGTGCTGAAATTCATGCTTTTAATAACTTTTAGCAAATACAACCAGACATTTTCACAATAATCGACTGATGGTGACTCAATGTTGTTTCTAGCAAATCCTGCGACCAGTTATCTAAACTCAACTCCACCTCCCTATAAGAGAGTCGAGCGTTCCTCAGCTAGGACGGTGACGATGGACATGGGACAATCGTCACAGTGTGTTTACTGCAAATAGATACCTTGAGAGACATCAACTTCACTAATCCCTAACCTGCAGTCTCTTGTTTAACATGTTTTTTGTTGTTGTAAATAACCCAAGATAGACCACAGCGTGTCATTTCCAATTGGAGCATATTAATCATAGTGGGCAGAGCAAGCAAGGAGGTGGGCAGAGCCCAGTAAGAGCTAGCGAGATTGTATTAGTGCATTCTAGCATGTCTTTGAATATTTCCGTTAGAGAATGCCTACTCTGTGAAGTGCACGTGTACAATAACTCAATTCGCTCTTGCTAAACAACACAATTTTTTTGAAACTTTGGCAAAGAGGAAAGCCTTCAAAAAGGTGCCCACTCTGTTTGTAACATATTTTAGTTCTGGGAACAGAAATGTATTGAGATCAAATGTTTCATCTATGAGAAAATTAGCAGAATTTCAGGAGTCATGTCATCGGGAGGGATCAGCCGTTCGTGAAGAAGAAAATTGACTACCTTAAAATCGGTGGAGGCTTTTGGGAGGCGCTATAGGAGGACGGGCTCACTTTAATGGCTGGAATGGTATAAATGGAGTCAAATGTGGTTTCCATATGTTTGATGTGTTTGATACCGTTCCATTAATTCCATTCCAGCCCTTACAATGAGCCCGTCCTCCTATAGCTCCTCCTACCAGCCTCCACTGCTTAAACTGGATATTGACACAATTGCACTGCCCATTTTGTCACAGACGCTATAATGGCACAGATACAAAATGAGTCCTCTATCTATCTCTATGGGTTGAACAGAGTTCCATCACTAGGACACAGAAACCTTGGTTTGCTTGATATCATATAATCTTTGACTGCCCTCAGGTGTTTATTAGTGTGTATTACACCAACATGCATCTTGGGTTTAGTGGGTGCAATATACTACTCTGGCCACAAAAGGGTAGTCTCTGTAATCATGACACAAATACCCTCTGAAAATCTTTGGATGTTCACTCATCCTTCTGGCACCTGGTAATCATTGGATTCTTGAAGTAATATTGTGTAACACTGTAAGTCTTTGATTGTGTCATAAGAACATGATGTTCAGACAGAATTACATGTGGCTTCATACAGTTTGTAGGGTAAAGGTCATGGGTTTTTTTGTTTGACCATTTGAATGTATTTACTTCTATGTTTCCATATACTGTAGACCTGATTAAACACTCCATGGACCTTTTTCAGACTGTGTGTAAGTGGACCTATGCGTGTTCATTTCTACCCATTCACATATTCTTCAACCTCTTCTTTGGCAAGCTAGAATGTGCTGTTGATTCTGGACGTCTCTCTAAGAGGGTTTTATGGGGCTTTTCCTGTACAGCCTCTCTTTGGGATGGACTGAAAAACCTCTGGCTGAAAAAGATGGACCTCCAATGTTTTGGCTTGACATGTCCCCTGACTAAGGCAGAGCAACTCTAATAAAGACTGTACTGATCTCCGTGGGATCTCGGATATCTTAATGGTAGTAACATACTACTTGTTCCTCAAACGACCAGTAACATATGTGTGCTTCAAATAAACAGACCAGTATTTTTTATTTGTATATGTACACTATGTAGCTTTCCCCTCTTGATGCATAGTGCATTGTATACCCCTCTGTGCTTCACACTTCAACATACTATATGCACCCTGTGCATCTGATACATCATCACTGTGATAATTAGTACAGATAGACCTGTTAGTTGCATAGATCTGGAGTTTCATCCAAACTCAGTGTAAGTTCTGTTTGCTTAGTTAGTGCTGATCTGTATGATAGTACAGTATAGTAAGTCCTCCTGCTCTTAAACAGGTTTCACAAGAAACCCCACAGAAATGCACAGTATAGCAGATTGACAAGGAGCCTCAGAGGAGACAGAAAAATACTGTGACCTGGAAGAATGGTTTCGTTTTACTCAAGTACTTTTCCGGTTTCTCCACAGCAGACCTCACTTTAAGGGCTAGTTACATTCCTGTCCCTACGCAGAGCGTGTTCTACAGCTTGTGTTATGGGTCTTTGTGTCTATCTGTGCTTATGTGTGGATTGTGGGGGCTATACGAGATCGTATCTGTGTGTGTACACAGGGATTACAGCACATGGCCACGTGTGTTGGGGAATGGTCACAGTTTCTGTGTGATCGTACATGGGTCGTTCTCTGTAAGCTTAGAAACTAATATTTGTGTTGAGTGTTTGTGCTGACCTGGTGTGGTCCTGCTCTTCCAGCTGTAGAGGAGGACCTGATCCAGTCCAGTTATCCAGCTGGAGATGATGCTGACCTGGTCCAGGTCCAGTCATTGGCAGCTGTTTTGACGGTCAACCAGCAAGGGGCACTGCTCTCCATACACTGCATTGGATCAGAGCTGGACTACAGAGAGCAAGAGAAAAAGAGATAGTGATATCCCACATTAGATTTATCTTGACTCCATTTATGATAAAGAAAACTTAAATATTGTTACATGTAATGTTATGCAGTAATGTAAAATGGTTAATGATTCTATTCTCCAGAGATGAACAGTTCATTTACTTACCCTCTGTGTTTGAAATGAAACCATTCATCATTCTAGATCTCATCTCAAATGTTTTTCTCTCCAGAAAACAAAATAAGAACTTATATCTTATTTTCATCTACTTCCAAAATCTCCTGCTTAGATCAGCCAACCACAACATGCTCATGTGGTTTCCTATGTACACTACCATTCAAAAGTTTGGGGTCACTTAGAAATGTCATAAGTGAAGGCTATTCCAGAAATTAAGGCTATTCCATGCGAGAAATTGCCAAGAAACTGAAGATCTCGTACAACGTACTACTCCCGTCACAGAACAGCGCAAACTGGCCCTGACCAGAATAGAAAGAGAGGTGGGAGTCCCCTGTGCAAAACTGAGCAAGAGGACAAGTACATTAGAGTGTCTAGTTTGAGAAACAGACGCCTCACAAGTCCTCAACAGGCAGCTTCATTAAATAGTACCCGCAAAACACCAGTCTCAACATCAACAGTGAAGAGGCGACTCCGGGATGCTGGCCTTCTAGGCAGAGTTGCAACAAAAAAGCCATATCTCAGACTAGCCAATAAAAATAAAAGATAGAGATGGGCAAAAGAACACAGACACTGGACAGAGAAACTCTGCCTAGAAGGCCAGGATCCCCGAGTCGCCTCTTCACTGTTGACATTGAGACTGGTGTTTTGCTGCGCGGAACACACAGACGTCAAAGTGTGTTTCAAAAATCATCAAAGAGTAATTATTTTTTACTAGAAATACATAACGTTACCAATTAGTTACCCTGACCAAATGGACAGCGCACATAGGCTGTATTTGTCTCGTTTTCATCCCATACAGCATGTTAGATGTCTAATGTTTAGGTGTAGCCTAGGCTGCTACAACATTTATGTAACGAGCTTTTTCTTGTGTCTGTCCGGAGTGATTATGTGTTATCATCTTTGCTAAATAAATACCGGAGCAAAGTGGAAAGCCTACTTGAGTCCACTTACGCGCGGAAAAATGCGCTGCGTCAACCTCTTTAATCTAACTATTAATGGATGATGCGATGGAAGCAATCAAATCATTCTGAATTTATTTCTACATCCCAGAAAAGACAGTAGAGCGTTCCATATGTTCAACGGAACTTTCCGTCTCTTCGTGTCCCCTAAAAGACAGTTATTGCATGCCCCAAAACGCAGGGGTGGTGATCCAGTCAAAAGTTTGGACACACCTACGCATTCAAGGGTTTTTCTTTATTTTTTTATTTTGTAGAATAACAGTGAAGACATCATCAACACTATGAAATAACACACATGGAATCATGTAGTAACCCCCAAAAATACATTTGATAACAATTGGTACTGAACGCCCTCACCTTTTCATCCTTCTTCATGAAACTAATCTCAGGCAGAGGTCAACGCTCGGTTTTAAATCGCACTTTTTCCGTGTACCCAAGATAATTAAATATGTTCTTCCACAAAAAGTCAACGAAATATGGGGTAGAGTTGGCGGCGAAAACTGCACACTCGAGTTGGTAACTGAAGTTAGCAAGGCAAATTGAAATAAATTACACTAACTGGACACAAAAATAAAGTTACAAAACCAAGAAAACTATTTATAATCTACATCCTCCGTCTCCTGTAATTTGAATAAACTAATTTGAATAATATCAACAACAAAAAATGCTCAATCACTTTTCAATCTCTATCCAATAATGTCAACAACTCACCAAGCTTCAACACACACGTTTGACCTCGCCCAACTTTTTGTCCATCTGAGGTTTGACAGTCACACACTGAATACAAACACACACGTTTGCGCAAGGCACACCTTGATTACAAACGTATTTCATTTTTGAAGATCGTAATAAATTTTATATAAAGTGGTACAAGCAAGCAGATGTGTTGTAACACTTTTTGCTTCATCCTATATTTGAGACAAGCTGATATTGTTGCAGTGAACAACTTGTTATGTATGTCATGTACTGTTACAATTGTGTTGATAAATGTTATAACTTTGTCATTATATTATTTCATTGAGCATATGTATATATGTGTGTATATATATATATATATATATACAGTGCCTTGCGAAATTATTCGGCCCCCTTGAACTTTGCGACCTTTTGCCACATTTCAGGCTTCAAACATAAAGATATAAAACTGTATTTTTTTTGTGAAGAATCAACAACAAGTGGGACACAATCATGAAGTGGAACGACATTTATTGGATATTTCAAACTTTTTTAACAAATCAAAAACTGAAAAATTGGGCGTGCAAAATTATTCAGCCCCTTTACTTTCAGTGCAACAAACTCTCTCCAGAAGTTCAGGGAGGATCTCTGAATGATCCAATGTTGACCTAAATGACTAATGATGATAAATACAATCCACCTGTGTGTAATCAAGTCTCCGTATAAATGCACCTGCACTGTGATAGTCTCAGAGGTCTGTTAAAAGCGCAGAGAGCATCATGAAGAACAAGGAACACACCAGGCAGGTCCGAGATACTGTTGTGAAGAAGTTTAAAGCCGGATTTGGATACAAAAAGATTTCCCAAGCTTTAAACATCCCAAGGAGCACTGTGCAAGCGATAATATTGAAATGGAAGGAGTATCAGACCACTGCAAATCTACCAAGACCTGGCCGTCCCTCTAAACTTTCAGCTCATACAAGGAGAAGACTGATCAGAGATGCAGCCAAGAGGCCCATGATCACTCTGGATGAACTGCAGAGATCTACAGCTGAGGTGGGAGACTCTGTCCATAGGACAACAATCAGTCGTATATTGCACAAATCTGGCCTTTATGGAAGAGTGGCAAGAAGAAAGCCATTTCTTAAAGATATCCATAAAAAGTGTAGTTTAAAGTTTGCCACAAGCCACCTGGGAGACACACCAAACATGTGGAAGAAGGTGCTCTGGTCAGATGAAACCAAAATTGAACTTTTTGGCAACAATGCAAAATGTTATGTTTGGCGTAAAAGCAACACAGCTCATCACACTGAACACACCATCCCCACTGTCAAACATGGTGGTGGCAGCATCATGGTTTGGGCCTGCTTTTCTTAAGCAGGGACAGGGAAGATGGTTAAAATTGATGGGAAGATGGATGGAGCCAAATACAGGACCATTCTGGAAGAAAACCTGATGGAGTATGCAAAAGACCTGAGACTGGGACGGAGATTTGTCTTCCAACAAGACAATGATCCAAAACATAAAGCAAAATCTACAATGGAATGGTTCAAAAATAAACATATCCAGGTGTTAGAATGGCCAAGTCAAAGTCCAGACCTGAATCCAATTGAGAATCTGTGGAAAGAACTGAAAACTGCTGTTCACAAATGCTCTCCATCCAACCTCACTGAGCTCGAGCTGTTTTGCAAGCAGGAATGGGAAAAAATGTCAGTCTCTTGATGTGCAAAACTGATAGAGACATACCCCAAGCGACTTACAGCTGTAATCGCAGCAAAAGGTGGCGCTACAAAGTATTAACTTAAGGGGGCTGAATAATTTTGCACGCCCAATCTTTCAGTTTTTGATTTGTTAAAAAAGTTTGAAATATCCAATAAATGTCGTTCCACTTCATGATTGTGTCCCACTTGTTGTTGATTCTTCACAAAAAAATACAGTTTTATATCTTTATGTTTGAAACCTGAAATGTGGCAAAAGGTCGCAAAGTTCAAGGGGGCCGAATACTTTCGCAAGGCACTGTATATACACACACACAGTGGGGAGAACAAGTATTTGATACACTGACGATTTGGCAGGTTTTCCTACTTACAAAGCATGTAGAAGAGGTCTGTAATTTTTTATCATAGGTACACTTCAACTGTGAGAGACGGAATCTAAAACAAAAATCCAGAAAATCACATTGTATGATTTTTAAGTAATTAATTTGCATTTTATTGCATGACATAAGTATTTGATACATCAGGAAAGCAGAACTTAATATTTGGTACAGAAACCTTTGTTTGCAATTACAAAGATCATACGTTTCCTGTTGTTCTTGACGAGGTTTGCACACACTGCAGCAGGGATTTTGGCCCACTCCTCCATACAGACCTTCTCCAGATCCTTCAGGTTTCGGGGCTGTTGCTGGGCAATACGGACTTTCAGCTCCCTCCAAATATTTTCTATTGGGTTCAGGTCTGGAGACTGGCTAGGCCACTCCAGGACCTTGAGATACTCCTTAGTTGCCCTGGCTGTGTGTTTCGGGTCGTTGTCATGCTGGAAGACCCAGCCACGACCCATCTTCAATGCTCTTACTGAGGGAAGGAGGTTGTTGGCCAAGATCTCGCGATACATGGCCCCATCCATACTCCCCTCAATACGGTGCAGTCGTCCTGTCCCCTTTGCAGAAAAGCATCCCCAAAGAATGATGTTTCCACCTCCATGCTTCACGGTTGGGATGGTGTTCTTGGGGTTGTACTCATCCTTCTTCTTCTTCCTCCAAACCCGGCGAGGGGAGTTTAGACCAAAAAGCTCTATTTTTGTCTCATCAGACCACATGACCTCCCATTCCTCCTCTGGATCATCCAGATGGTCATTGGCAAACTTCAGATGGGCCTGAACATGCGCTGGCTTGAGCAGGGGGATCTTGCGTGTGCTGCAGGATTTTAATCCATGACGGCGTAGTGTGTTACTAATGGTTTTCTTTGAGACTGTGGTCCCAGCTCTCTTCAGGTCATTGACCAGGTCCTGTCGTGTAGTTCTGGGCTGATCCCTCACCTTCCTCATGATCATTAATGCCCCACAAGGTGAGATCTTACATGGAGCCCCAGACCGAGGGTGATTGACCTTCATCTTGAACTTCTTCCATTTTCTAATAATTGCGCCAACAGTTGTTGCCTTCTCACCAAGCTGCTTGCCTATTGTCCTGTAGCACATCCCAGCCTTGTGCAGGTCTACAATTTTTTCTCTGTTGTCCTTACACAGCACTCTGGTCTTGGCCATTGTGGAGAGGTTGGATTCTGTTTGATTGAGTGTGTGGACAGGTGTCTTACAGGTAACGAGTGGAGAACAGGAGGGCTTCTTAAAGAAAAACGAACAGGTCTGTGAGATCCGGAATTCTTACTGGTTGGTAGGTGATCAAATACTTATGTCATGCAATAAAATGCAAATTAATTACTTAAAAATCATACAATGTGATTTTCTGGATTCCTTGAAGTGAAGTGTACCTATGATAAAAATTACAGACCTCTACATGCTTTGTAAGTAGGAAAACCTGCAAAATCGGCAGTGTATCAAATACTGGTTCTCCCCACTGTATACACATACACACACACACACACAGTTACTGCCTATCCTGATTTATAATGCTATTTACTTTCCTCATGAGAATGGAGACAAACTATACCATATTGGTACCATATACCATAAGCTGAATGTGCTTTGTACATTGTTATACCAGCTCCAGTAAAGTGATCAGAGACCTGGGTGACTTCTAAGTCATCTTTACTAAACAACATAAACAATTAACACAGCAGACAAAAACAAGTTTTGACCATTCCTCAAAAATGGCTTCACTCCTGCTCATCAAAAGAAGCAAAGACAGTCATTTTCTTGTTGTCAACTTCCTCCACATAGAACATCTTATCTCTCTGTAGCTGGAACATGCATGGTTCCTTGAGGAGAATATGTTCCTCTTCATCCAAGCCATCATACAACCATAGTTCTTTAAGGGTTGTAATGCGGTCTTCCCCGTCCATCCCAATTACACTATGGAGGGAAACGGTGCCTTTAAATGTTTGGAGATCATGGCACCTTGCTTCCTCTAAGATGACCCTTAGAAGTACATCTGCTTCCTTGAAGAAAAAGGAAGAATAAATATTAAGAGTAGTGCCTCATTGGGTGATCAAGACAAATTACACCCCACTTTCACAATACCGCCATGCAAACAAAAGCCACTATTACTAAAGGGGTTTTCAGTGATATCTATAACTACTCAACAAGTCATCACAACTATTATATATTGCCATGCATCAAGCCTTCAGTATTACACACAGTAGACTACATACACACTTCACAGCTCCCAGTTCGCTGTGCATTTTGTTTTCAGTATCGTCTAGAAAGAAAACAGATTGTTGTCATTAAGTAATGTAAGAGAACCTCTAGGGATGTGTGTAGAAGAATGCACCTCACTTTAGCTAATAGCCCATACAGTACCTGATCCTGCAGAGCTGGATGCTGATGTGACATGCTGTGACTTTCTGGGGGGCACGTCTTCTACATCATACTGAAATATATTGGGGGGGGGGGGGGGGGGGGGGGCATTGAGAAGTCTTTAAACATTGGTTCTTACCACTCATCAAATGAGAGGGGGGTTTAAGTCTTTAAACATTGGTTTATGACTATACCATTCATCATATGAGAGGGGGGTTTAAGTCTTTAAACATTGGTTTATGACTATACCACTCATCATATGGGAGGGGGGGTTTAAGTCTTTAAACATTGGTTTATGACTATACCACTCATCAAATGACACCTACCTGTAGTGTGTTTTGTTGTCAACGCCTTTTTTGATCTTTCAACCAATACATTCAATATGAACATATACTCAGGTCAGTCTGGCTACAGTGAAACAAGTGATTTTAAGGATGCAAATGAAAGGTTTTTATAATGTTCAAGACTCATGGCATGGGAAAGTTCTGCAGTAGAACTAGGCACAACCATCACCCAATTTGCTGCATGCTTTCTTTTGAAAAAGAAAATCACACAATCAGATGAGTATCCAAAAAACATTATATAGTGATGAGAATTTCATAATTTATACATACCTCTGTGAAATCACACGATGCTTCCATTGCAATGTACAGAGCATACTGTAAACTAAGAAAGAGTAGGTTGTTAAGTTTGATAGTTATGATAACAACAATAATGATAATAGTAAATAATAATAATACCCCCCCCCCTCCCCAGGAATATATTTCAGGATGTAGAATGTAGAATAAGATTCCCTCATTGTGAGCAATTAGCTAGCTCACGTGAAAATGGGTGCTAATTAACCCTATGCTAACATCGGTGCGTTAGTTGGTCATATAAAAAAAAAGATATAGTCTCACTTACTTTCATGGTTCATATTTTATCCATGTAGGTTAGGTTCGATTAAGATTTGCTTTCGTTGATGTTGATACATTCGATGTTTACCTCAACTTGGGTGATCTTGAAGGACACTGGAAGGTTTCGGGTTACACAGTGATAGACATTTGGGTGAGAACTAAAACCAAAAATCTGACATTGTTTTTCCATTGGATTTTGGTTGTGCTTTTAGATGGTTGAAATTTAACCAACTTTTGGCTGTCTTTATGAGTGTGTGAATATAGGTTGTGATCTCATTGATCAACATCTCAACCAAATATTGCCCAATTATCCACGTTGAAATTATGTGGTGTGCGCAGTGGGATGCCCCCTGGGTGCAGCTAAGTCACCCTTAGGAGGGTGCGGTCCACACCCCAAAATCACTTGGAATGTACAGTTCCAGTTACAACACTATCAGGTTGTTATCTGATCAGTCGCTACTATTCATAGGCTCATACTTTTTATTCATTATGTTGGTCAATGCGGCAATAGTAACAAATCGTCTTATATTTTTTGGTGTATTTGACAATTATTCAGTAGACATCCAGTGACTTCCTGTTAGCAACTCTTCAACAACAATTTATTTGAACTTTATATCTAAATTCTGTAAAGGGTGAGTTGTGTAACCATGCTGCTGTGCTGCCAGTGCTGCAGTGTTTCTGCTGAGTGTGTCCTCCTGTGGCCTAGACAAGAGGCAGAGTAGGAAGTCAAGCTCTCCTCCACTTGTCTCTCGCTCACTCACTCTCCATGGCTGTGTTTACAATACACATACCATGCCTCTGGCTGCTGAGCTCTAGAGTTTCAGTAAAAAGGCCTGGAATAGACTGTGTGTGTGTGTACATGTGTATGGGCGTGTGTGAGTACAGGCGTGTGTGAGTACAGGCGTGTGTGTGTACAAGCGTGTGTGTGTGTACAGGTGTGTGTGTGTGTGTGTGTGTGCCTGTGTGTGTACAGGTGTGTGTGTGTGTGTGTGTGTGTGTGTGTGTGTGTGTGTGTGTGTGTAGGGGCTTGTACGTGATTGTGAATCCAAACTTTGGGCTATGTTTATGTTTGCCATCCCCTGGGTATTTTGGGTAGCACTGTCATGCTGCTCCCTTATTGGATAATAAGATGAAGTCGAACGCTGACACACCGCGCTCTTATTGCATAATGAGAGGAAGTTAGACTCTGATATGTGACATTCACTCTTCACTCTTGTCTTCTTTCATCTGGCTTCAATTGGGGCTTTTTGTTTTCTTCCTCCCCGTGATTGAAATAGTTTTTTAGAGAGAAGGAGAGTGGGAAAGATAGACTACTTTTAGAAACAATGAACCGTTCATGTCACCAGAACGTCCAGGGATGTTTATCTGTGTGTATCGGAACATCTTAAAGTGGCTCAATGCCACAGACTCTAAAAGAAAAGCCAAACCTTCCAAGGAAAGTCCCAGGCGCAAGTTCGATTGTTGACAACCAGAGATACTGTATGTTAAAACTGTTATTCCAACAGAGCGGGCATAGTGTATGTTCATTTACAGGTGACTTTCATGAGCGCAATATTTTCTAGAAAGGACTACAAAGGGAAACGTGAGCCTACCAGAAGAGCTAAATGCCTTTTATGCTTGAGTCAAGGCAAGCAACACTGAAGCATGCACGAGAGCAACAGCTGTTCTGGATGACTGTGTGATAACGCTCTCGGTAGCCGATGTGAGCAAGACCTCGTGAAGAGGGCATGACAAAACCTTTTCCCCCTCAGGAGACTGAAAATATTTGGCATGGGTCCCCAGATCCTCAAAAGGTTATACAGCTGCACCATCGAGAACATCCTGACCGGTTGCATCACCGCCTGGTATGGCGACTGCTCAGCATCTGACCATAAGGTGCTACAGAGTGTAGTGCGTATGGCCCAGTACATCACTGGGGCCAAGCTTCCTGCCATCCAGGACCTTTAAAATAGGCGGTGTCAGAGGAAAGCCCAGAAAATTGTCAGAGACTCCAGCCACCCTAGTCATAGACTGTTAGCTCTGCTACCGCACGGAAAGCGGTACCGGAGTGCCAAGTCTAGGACCAAAAGGCTCCTTATCAGCTTTTACCCCCAAGCCATAAGAATGCTGGATAATTAATCAAATGGCCACCGGACTATTTACTTTGACATTTACTTTTTACTTTTTACCTCTTACAATGGCAAGTATAAATCTTCTTAAGGCTAGGGAGCAGTATTCGGAAGTTCGGATGACTGACATGCCCAAAGTAAACTGCCTGTTAC
This sequence comes from Oncorhynchus clarkii lewisi, assembly GCF_045791955.1. Classification (NCBI taxonomy): domain Eukaryota; kingdom Metazoa; phylum Chordata; class Actinopteri; order Salmoniformes; family Salmonidae; genus Oncorhynchus; species Oncorhynchus clarkii. The sequence continues at coordinate 72,227,721 of NC_092151.1, read as the reverse complement.
TCAGGCCCAGCTAGGATATGCATATAATTGGAAGCATTGGATTTAAAACACTCTGAAGTTTCTAAAACTGTTAAAGTAATGTCTGTGAGTATAACAGAACTGATGTGGAAGGCAAAAACACGAGGAGAATCCATCCGGAAATTAGTTTTTTTGTTTTTGAGGTCACATGCCATTCCAATGCTTGTCTATGGGATATTCAAAGGAATTCCTCCCAGATTGCAGTTCCTATGGCTTCCACTACATGTCAACAGTCTTTTGAAAGGGTTTCAGGCTTGTTTTTTGAAAAAATTGTTAGATGTTATAGTTTTTCAAGGTGGGTCTCATTTGGACTGTAGTATTGTGGCGCGAGTGGATGAGGGCGCGCACTTCGTTATTTATCGCCGGTATTGAATATACTACATTCGATCTTAAATTGTATCATTTATTTACATATTAGGGTACCTGAGGATTGATTAGAAACTTTGTTTGGACGTAGTTTACCGGTAACTTTTGGGATTACTTTGTCTGCATGTTGAACGAGTGGAACGGCTGGGTTACTGAATCAAACGCGCCAACTAAACTGACTTTTTTGAGATACAAAGAAGCACTTTATCGAACAAAACAACCATTTGTTGTGTAGCTGGGACCCTTGGGATTGCAAACAGAGGAAGATCTTCAAAGGTAAGTGATTTATTTTATCACTATTTCTGATTTTTGTGACGCCTCTGCTGGTTTGGGAAATGTTTTTTATGCTGGTGTATATGGGGCGCTGTCCTCAGATAATTGCATGGTATGCTTTCACCGTAAAGCCTTTTTGAAAGCTGATAAAGCAGTTGGATTAACAAGAAGTTAAGCTTTTAAACGATGTAAGACACTTGTATTTTCATGAATGCTTAATATTACGATTTTTGTATTTTGAATTTAGCGCTCTGCAATTTCACCGGATGTGCTAGCATCCCACCTAATCCCAAGAGGCATACTGAAAAGCTCCCAGGATGCAATTCCTATGGCTTCCACAGAGTGTCAGCAGTCTATGTTCAAGGTTTGAGGCTTGTAACTTCCAAAATGAATAAGACATCTCAGTTTTAGTACAGGGACACAGTCTTGGAAATTTGTGTTTGCACGCTCCATGAAGACAGGACACACCGCATCGGTTTCCTATTGAACATACTTCTTTCCGTAAGAAATGTTATTGTTTGATTACATTTTAGGGTATCTGAGGAGTAGATAGAAACAGATTTTGACTTGTTGAAACAAAGTTTAGGGGTAGATTTTCGGATTCCTTTCTCTGCATGTTGAAAGAGTCGATTCCTCAAATCTATGGCGCCAACTAAACTGATTTTATTTTTTAACTGATCAATAAGATCCTACATCTGTAGGAGTGGGCTACAATATGGCGTAAAGCTGACTCAAAATTACTGTAAGGATGTACGTCTTTAAATGGTATATGATTAGAATAATTACACCACTTTAACCTAATGTTTTTAATTACAATTGGCTATAGGTAGTATAATGCTAAAATGTGTCTAATGGTGTGCTGGAATGTGCTTGGAATGCTTTTGTCAGTGGCTGTGTGTGAAAATTAAATACACTATATATACAAAACTATGTGGATACCCCTTCAAATTAGTGGATTCGGTTGTTTCAGCCACACCCGTTGCTGACAGGTGTATAAAATTGAGCACACAGACATTCAATCTCCACAGACAAACATTGGTAGTAGAATGGCCTTACTGAAGAGCTCAGTGATTTTCAACGTGGCACCATCATAGGATGCCACCTTTCCAACAAGTCAGTTCTTTAAATTTCTGCCATGTTTGATCTGCCCCGGTCAACTGTACGTGCTGTTATTGTGAAGTGGAAATGTCTAAGAGCAACAGCAGCCCAGCCACAAAGTGGTAGACCACACAAGCTCACGGAACAGGACCGCCGAATGCTGAAATGCGTAGCACAAACAAATCGTCTGTCCTCGGTTGCAACACTCACCACCGCGTTCCAAACTGCCTCTGGAAGTAACATCAGCACAGGAACTGTTCGCCTGGAGCTTAATGAAATGGGTTTTCATGGCTGAGAAACCACACTTAAGCCTAAGATCAGCATATGCAATGTCAAGTGTCGGCTGGAGTGGTGTAAAGCTTGCCGCCATTGGACTCTGGAGTAGTGGAAACGTGTTCTCTGGAGTGATGAATCACGCCTCACCATCTGGCCGTCCAACGGACGTTCTTTGAACTTTGTGGCAACAGTTTGGGGAAGGCCCTTTCCTGTTTCAGCATTACAATGCTCCAATGCACAATGTGGGGTCCATACAAAAATGGTTTGTCGAGATTGGTTTGGAAGAACTTGACTGGCTGCACAGGTCCCTGACCTCAACCCCATCGAACACCTTAAGGATGAATTGGAACGCTGACTGCAAGCCAGGCCTAATTGCCCAACATCAGTGCCCAACCTCACTAATGCTCTTGTGGCTGAATGGAAGCAAGTCTGCACAGCAATGTTCCTACATCTAGTGGAAAGCCTTCCCAGAAGAGTGGAGGCTGTTATAGCAGCAAATGGGGGACCAACTCCATATTAATGGCCATGATTTTGGAATGTGATGTTCGGCTAGCAGGTATCCACATACTTTTGGTACTGTAGTGTACGTCTCTGCCCTGCCATGTGCTGAATTACAGTGGAGAGAATTATGCCATTAACATTTTTCACCTCATTAACCTCCTCCAGTCCTTCCCCCATCGGTAGTAAATTATCCCTAGTGTGGATGGGTTTCAAATACTGTACTTTGGCATGTAAATAGCCCCCCAAAAATCTGTGTGTTTTTGTGAGAGTCAGAGCAAGAGAAAAAGTGTGTTTGAGTGTGCCCCTCCTCATAGTGGATTCATTCCCACAGCTCTGTGGTGTAGTTGAGAGCAGATTGAATTTGACATATATTTTAATCTCAAAAACACAAAAGTCACAGCACAGCAGTCTAATCACCGTCAGAGCCATGTATGTGTGTGTGTGTGTGTGCGCGCGCGTGTGTGTAAGAGAAAGAGAGAAATAAGGTCAGAAAGACAGGGGTCTAGAGCTCTACATCTAGTTCAACACAGGATCTACAGGCTCAAGACAACCCAGACCATGCGCGGAGCCGTGAGTGGACAGGACCTACCACTGTGGCACCATGGTCCTGGGCCGAATGACTCAAACCCATTAAACCCTGTGCGCTGACTAGACCACATAATCATGGCGGCAGCCTTGTGCCTGGAGAACCGTTAACTTACAGTGGACATAACAAGACCCAAGATCATAAACGTCGTGTTCTTTTTGCTTCTCCCTGGAAATATTATTGATATTCATAGTCTCTGAGTAGTCATAGAATGTCCCTCGGTAATTCACCAGCCAGCGTGATAACCAGTGTCGGTTGGTTTGAGCGGATGTACTTCTCCAGAATGAACACTGACGCTAGATGATGCTGTTGTACAAAGGCTTCTCGCTCAATAGTATTTTCTGTAAATTATGGATGTTTATTACTGGCTAAAATTAAGATAACATAAAGGCGAATGAATATGCTTAGGGGATGAGGGATGCCTAGTCAGTTGTACAACTGAATGCATTCAACTGAAATGTGTCTTCCGCATTTAACCCAAACCTTCTGAATCAGAGAGGTGCGGGGGGCTGCCATAATCGACATCCACGTCTTCGGCGCCTGGGGAACAGTGGGCTAACTGCCTTTCTCTGGGGCAGAACGACAGATTTGTACCTTGTCAGCTCAGGGATTCGATCCAGTTTAAAGCGTAGGCTAATGTTTAGGCATAATGCATAATTACGGATTTTGTACTCTTAATTGTCTGGAACAATATCTAATCGATAGAACAGGCTAAATATTGAATTACCCTGTATTCAATTATATGATTAGGCTAGAGGTCAAACAGGAAATGTTAGGCGCTCTTTTAAACAAAGTGTTATAACATTGCCATGCTCTCTCCTATCCAACGTTGCTTTCCTCTCCCTCTCCCCCTTTAATAATGTATCCCTTTATATAGCCTATGCATCATTGCTACACTTGTTCCTGATCATGCGTCAAGGGATTGGGGGTAATGAAACGACTGTTTAAAACGGTAATTTGAAGCTCCTATCTATATCCTTTAGGGCAGGGATAACGACATCGTTTTAATCCGGCTACCCAGCATAGCTCAGCAGCCCCATCAAGTCATAAATTCCGTGCAATTCAAATAAGCGACATAATTTTGTCAATGGCCCTTATCTTGGATAATTATTTACTTCCCTGAGTTACCGCCCGGGAACAGATCAAAACACCCCTGTCCCGCCGGCGTGTTCACACCTTTAAACGGACTAACTTTGAACAACAAAAACACATTGGACCCAGTGAAATTAGTTTCGGGTAAACACTACGGACAAACGAGAACAACCAGGAGAACACACTCTTTATTTTACACATGAATTACGCACGACAGATGAAGCAATAAAATGGTCCCGCTATCTAAGCCCATGACAAAACTTGCCCACACACAGATCATGTAACCTCGAGGTTTGCTGAATTTGAAAAGGGTGGTACCCAAGCGTGCCCGTTTTCAGAGCCCATCACGATGTAAACAGCTCCCAACAAGAGAACTATGAGGGGGATCCCCGCGCTTAAAAAAACAGAGGCGAAGACACGATATTTATGCGTTGTTTTGCTTTGTAAAAGTACTTCGAATCAGTTCAACCTTAGTGCTCACATTTCAGGGATAATACCTTCGATTGAAAACAATTGTAAAAGTAGTATTTCGAATTAATATATCTATTTTGTAAATGTATAATGTAGGCTAATACGTGTGTATGCCTAATTGTATATACATTAGGCCTATACTTCCCACTGGGCATAGACTTCAGTTCAACGTCTAGTTTTACATTTGGTTGAGTTGTCACCTAACCGAAATTCAACGTGCAATCAACAAAACATTTCACTATGTCATTGGATTTAGGTTAAAAGTTGGTTGAAACAAATACAATATTTCCTTATATTGATGACTTTTTGCAAATCCAATCAGTTTTTCACACTGCTTCAACCTCACCACGAGTTTTTGTTGTTGTTGAAATGAGGTGGAAATGACGTTGATTCTGCCATTTTTTTCCACAGTGGGTTGTTTATGGCTATAGCAATTCAAAGTAGTCCTAAAGGTGCTTTTGAAATATAGGTTCTTCATTCATAAAGGATTGTCAGTTTGAGTCCGTGTCTGTGATAGGTTCGTTGCTGGTTCTGCCTGGTCTCTGGTTGTTTTTTTTACTTGTTGGGGCTGTGGTGTCCAGGGGGAGGAGTGGGCCGGTTATCGGAGTGCTCCTAGGGAAGCGCATAGACAGAAGTTCGCATCAGTTTGTCTTCCAATTCAGTCGGTCCAGTCTCAATAGCAGCCACACGGCAGGGGACGGACGCGCTGCCAGAACTCAGGATACACAGACAAGGTTCAACCCTCCAGAACTGCCAACACGCACCACAGCTGTAGTCCGATTATCACCACACAAGAACTGACTCGAGGAATCTATCGAACACTAAAAAGGACACATTTATTGTATTTTTTGTTTGATTTAGTTTTTGTATTGTGTTGGTCTCAGAAGTGTTGATACGGTTGAGGGAACTTTCCAGCTTGTTTTATCATCCCTAAATCTGAAAGGTAAGACTGAGGCTCATTCACAAAATATGTTATATTTAGGCTATCCATATGATCACTGCTTTATATACATGTTCCATGAAGTGAACTTATGATAAACCACATCGATAAAAAAAACGGTTCTATAAAGCAATAAACTTGCGCTTTTGTAGCCTATTAAGTCTAAATGGTTTGTGGAGCGCTTTTTGGAGAGACTTTTCCATAAAAAAGAAAAACAGAGAGGGACTCTCCGAATAAAGAACGCTTGCCTTTGAAACGTCTGCCAAATAGAGGGGAAGGGGTTTTGTGGTTTACAACTCCGGGAAGTTAAGGATTTCAAAACACATTTCAATCAAGCCTGGGCTCGCATGCTCTTTTAATTTGGTTCGCTTAGTTTGGCTGTATTTCACAAGGCACGGTGAATGTCGCGTGAAAAGGATGAACCTTTGAGGGAGTTGAAAAGGACACGCGGAAGGCAGTGTCCGCGCACTCGGGGCTCTGAGTCTGAGGAGCCCTGCTTTGTGCCCATAACGGAGTTCCCATGCTCTCAGGGGTGACGGAGCACCCTCTAAACCCGCCAGACGCAATTCATCAATATGCGTTCTCGCCCCCTTCTATAGTACGTGGCATAAATTCTCTTCAATGGCCCTTTTTTATAGTGGTGCTGCGGATGAACATGACACAAATGTTGGGAAAATGTTAGTCTGGTCTGGGGTGTCAGTTTTACAACAGCAGAGTTTTCGTTTTACCAATGAGCAAGCCCACGCACCTGCAAGTTGCCTACCTCTATCCTGCTCTGATTCCTCACCCACACACCATCTCACATTTGGGAGCCTACACAAAATTCCCTCTTAAAATCAGGACAAAGTAACCTACTGCTATTGAAATGTATGAAAAGTAGTAAACATAATTTCGTGTTGCATTTTTACATAATTACTTATTAATTTGTCTCTCGCGATGTTTTTAGACAGGCTACTTACTATCTTATTGTAGATAATAACATGTATTTGAGTTGATAAAAAAAATTATATATATTATTGATCAAAAGTGTTATTCGTTTAAAAAATATATTTGTAGCCTATATAAAATATAGGCAATATAGACTGGGAATTTGAATAACTGTATTTAGTTGCAGAGAGAAGCCACACTGCCTCCCGTACTTTCTCAGGAGAATGAATAATGAACAAAAGTATGAAAATGGGAAGGTCTGTGTTGCATACCGTAACTAAACAGTGATTTGCATATGAAAACTCCGGGCTGAAAGAATTCCGCCAGTGTTGCTGCAACATTTATGCGTCCGGAGAAGTGACGGGCTGCAGTGTATATACAGTCTCCTCACTGCCTTTGCTTTGTGCGGACCGCTGGAGTGGGATGTCACGTCCAGAGTCGTTGCTGGAAGATTAAGGCCATAGCGACAGGTTTTATTCCCTTCCTTAAATTATTCATCATATCCACACCCTCTCCCAGTGTCCAGGACATTCACTCTGCAAAGCCCTCATTATGCCTCCTTAGATGGACACAAGCAGAGACAGTGCCATCAGACTGGTGGACGTCTCTCTCCTGAAGAAGGGGTCTGTGCTCTCTGTCCACCGGATACATGATTGACTCATTTCCCACGATGCTGGTCTGTGCCCTTATCGTTGATATACTGATTGGCAGAGAGTGGACGATTTCTTTCCCATTGTGCTTTTTGTAGGGCTAATCTTGTGTGATCTGACCTTCATTCACAATGACAGCAATGAATTGCACATCAGTCAGAACTGCACCCCTAATTTGAATGTCTTATTTGTAGCGCAGTAATAGAAACTGCCCCTGCGACCTGACATGCTCCACCATGCATCCTTCCGGGATGCAGTGCTAACTGCAGGCCTCACTCAGAAATGGACCATAAAACAGAGAGACAAGGATGGAAAATACAGTAGGCTCCCCTTTCTGAACATACTATTTTGCCAGTAGCAGCAGCATAGTCTTTGTGGGCTGATGATGATGTAGATGGTTTAGAGACAGAATGTGGGGGATAATGTAGACTTATATACACTCTGGGTGAGAGGAATTTGACAGTTTAGAAGACACACACACACATGCAAATAAACTCACATTCTGCGCAGACAAAAGTTCTGCTCCTGGACAGAGGCCCTAAACCACAGTCTCTACCAATTCATTAATGAGCTGTTTGGCTCTCCTAGTGCACCAGACCTGCTCTGGGTTTGGCTGTCCATCAGCATGGGCCCAGGTTATGTGTGGTTGGTTCCATCTCAGGCTCTGAGCCCTCAGCCCTGCCTGTCTGTCTGTATCCCCAATCCCCTGGTTGGCCCTGAAGTGACAGCACATCAGTGATGGAGTCTGCTACCGAAGACCTACTGACCATAAATCTGCCTTCAGAGAGGTTTTAAGAAAACACAAAGCGGCTCCAGGTCCTTTGAGCCCTGCCAGGCGTCTCTTTGTGAGGAATCCCAAATGTCTCTTTATTTGTGTTGAAATTAGTGTATTTTTCCCTCCTGTCCTGCTAATGAGCTCCATGTGGGAGCAGGCAGGAGGTTCACCCGTCCTGACAGAGAGACATGGAGCTGGGGCCGGGAGGCTGGAGGGAGGATGGAGCTGCAGGACTGGGGTTGGGGTTGGGGTTGGGGCTGAGGCTGCAGAAGGAGGTAGACAGGGCAACCCAAAGAACACATTGGAGGGATGGAGAGATGGAGGGGGGATGTGGCAGTGTAAGGGGTGCCTAGTATACACACTTGCAGGTGCACATGGCCTCACGTACAAAGGCAGGCAAGCACACAGACATGCACACGCACAATCTTCCTTTACATACACATGCTTATACATTCACACATGTGAGCACATTCATATACATATGCACACAGAGGTCCTCACACACACTCCACATGGTTCTTTCATGTTGGACAGTTGGAGGGTAGGACTACTGTAGTGCCCTGTGAATGACAGGTGTAAGCTGCTTTGTTGTGCATACATGCTCGCTGTCACTCAGAAATGGCTCTATACACAGATTATATGTGCTAGTCATCAGTGTGTGCTGGCTTCACATTGACTGACTGCTGGAATACCAGCTCAATCACGCACACTGACTCACCAACTGGGAGCAAACAGCACACACACCAATAACCACAACAAACACCTACATCCTACAACCAAACTGACCATTCACAGGATGACTTCTTGAACATCTCAGTTGTTTGATGTATGGATTGATTGAGTAAATGGTTGATTGATTAGTTGATGAGATTATTCTTCACTTTGCTTTAATCTTAGTTGATGCATTTATATGAACTAGATGATTTGGTGCTATTCCAACGACTCTCCACCTGGGAAGTGATAGTATAGTTTAATCTATTGTGTTAATATTTTTATCTGGCTAAATTGTCATTCACGTAGTTCTGTTAAAGGCACAGAGTGAACACTGCATTGTTCATGTTCTTGTTGCCATATAGGAATTCAGGTGGAACTAACTGTCATTGTAAAGTCATATAATTTAGGTGGTTATTACATAGTTATTACTACAGGTTATACAGTTAAATTGTGACAGACATACTTATATTTCTATCATTAATTATGCTTTCTGCATAAGCTGTTCAGTATTATTCACTATGAAGAAAAACCATGCACAATACAGTAATTGAGTACATTGAGACATCAAGTTGTTTGTGATGAAGTAATGTGATTATGTGGCTCAGTTGCTAGGCTTGTGGGTTCGATTCCCATGGGGGACCAGTACAAAAAAGTATGAAAATGTATGCACTCAATACTGTAAGTTGCTCTGGATAAGAGCATCTACTAAAATGGAAAAGTCATGAATAGACCATTTCAGTTTTCACATAGAAATAAGTTGCATTTGCAAAGTATTTAAAGAAACTTGAAAACATATACCAAGCAAGTATTTTTATATTCAACAAGTATGATCAGATTAACTGTTTTGTACATTATCAGACTCAAGTTACAAATGCTGGTAAGCACTCAAATAGGCTTACATTTAGTCAAATTTTATTCACAAAAGTAGTGTATTGTATTAGTGGACAGATAAAGACATCTTCAGCGCAGGCAATATTAGTTTTTTCTCCGCCCCCTGGCAAAAGAATCGCAGCACCCCCACCCCCAAACTACTTCCTGCGGCTATGCACAACTTCACATCTATTATGCATTAGGCTTTTTTCTTTAATGACCAAAAGTGCTTCAAGTTTTGAACAAAGTTCCAGTCGGAGTGAAAGTGAAAAATAAATGAATATATAAATAAATAAATAAACGGCAGCAAAACAAAGTTGACACGATTGTGGCCGGCTCTGCCTTCAAATTATCCTCCCCCGAATTACCATCATACATTCTCCCTCACTCTAATTAAACATTAGGCTTTATTTGTTCCAGATGCAGCTTTTTTGAAGTTTTATTTTGGTAAAGAGAGCTAACTCCATGGCCTGAGCAGTCTCATGCATGCACAACCATTCCAAATTCCAGTCTGTCTGTGCTGCTCCACACAACCACATGGCCCAGACATTAGCACAGTCAAATCCAACTATATTAATGTGAAGGTGTCATCTTTCAGTGATGGCTCATACATGGGATCTGAGTCTGGATGGAGGAACGTAGCATTTAGTGGTAACACTTCTCAGACTTGGGATACTGCAGCACTTTGACCAACTCAAACCAAAGGCATTGGTTTAAATCAGTATTACCACACGCGGTGGGCAAGTTGCTTACATTGGAAACAGCACATCAAGTGCATGTTGGGTTATGCTAAATATGTTGGCAGGCAAATCTGATGGACGATACCACACTAACCATTGAGAGAGCACATATCCCATATCGGATGACATCAGTCTGATAGTGTCATTGCGTGGGCTTAGTGCAGCAGGGACTGGGAGAGTCTTCTGGGAGCCTCTGTGCTGTGTATTGGGGTCCCTGTAGAGCTCTGTACATACCACCTCAGCGCTGTCTTGAGTATTAATAGACATTTGTTCCGCCTGACACTCTTCTGAAATGGAATGAGACAAGCTGAGGAGCTAAGGATCACCTCTCTGTGAGTCAAACCTCAAAGTACCACTTAGATGGCTTTCCTCCGCCTCTCTGAAGTCTGACAGGATGATGGGAGGCTCAGCTCAGGCACAGGGGAGATGGACACACTGACAGGAGCTGTCGAGGGCTTTTCTCTGCATTGTGTTTTTAAAGGAAGATCATGTAGTAATGAAGCCATGTTTGTAGCATGGAAGCATGACCAGCTTTGGGTTCTCTGGTTTGACTTATGTCTCTCCAGAGGGAGGGAGGAGAGGAAGGAGAGAATGTCTGTTTGACAAGGACAGAAAGAGGGTGGGATAGAGATTACTGTACATGTGTGTGCGAGAGAAGAAAAAAAAGATGAGCTATATTTGTGGGGAAAAAATACATGGAGAGCTAGGGTGGAAGAGAAAGAAGGAGAGAGAAAAGGAGGACAAGGAAGAGAGAGAGAGAGACACAGAGAGAGAGAGAGAGAGAGGGAAGAGGGGTTATTAAAAGGACACACTCTCACTTGCAGTAAATGGCAGTAAAGTATCTGGCTAATCTGCCATCATTACCCTGATTAAATCAGCCGGGATTTGGCTTTCCCATCAGCTGCAATCAATGTGGTCAAATCAATAGACAGAGGATATCTCTGTGTTCCTGAGCCTCAGTAAGCTGCATAGACCCGTGTACTGAGTCACATCCCATAGCTGTTAGAGATATCTACTGAACAGTACACTGTAGCTACCAGTGCCAATCTTTCCTCCTCTTCTATCCCCTTAAATGAAGTTTCTTTGACCCTTCTCACACTAGCCACTGTCTTTATCTTCTCCCCCTTTCTGGTCCAAAGTGTCTTCTCTCTTTTTTGTCTGCCTTCCACTCTCTTTTTGAAGAGATGGGGCCTCTCTCTGTCCATCTCTGTCTCTCACTTTCCTCTCTTTGGCAGCATGTTACTGGTTTCCCTTCCATTCTGAGACTTAACAGGCAAAACTGGAAACACATTTTCAAGTTCTTCTTCCAAGTATTGATTGAAAGATTTCCAATATTCACTACACTCTTAAAAAAAGGTGCTATCTAGAACCTAAAAGGGTTATTCGGCAGTCCCCATAGGAGAACCCTTTAAAGAACCCTTTTAGTTCCAGGTGGAACCCTTTTCAGTTCCATGTAGAACCCTTTTCACAGGCTTCTACATGGAAATCAAAAGAGTTCTACCTGAAACCAAAATGGGTTCTGCTATGGGGACAGTCGAAGAACCCTTTTGGAACCCTTTTTTCCAAGAGTGTACTTTGGCATTTCTAACTGTTCTGACATTCCTGCATTACTATTTTGTGTGTTACAGGAGGATGAGGCTGTGCTTGGGACCTCAGGGCTGGCCTCTGGGCCTGGCTCTGGTGCTGGGGGTTGTATTTGGCCAGAAGCTGCCCACACGAGATGAGGGCCTGTTCCAGATGCAGATCAGAGACAAGACCCTGTTTCATGATTCCTCCGTCATCCCAGACGGCGCCGAGATCAGTGGATACTTGTTCAGGGACACACCTAAAAGGTAACGATTCCAGGTCTATAGCAATACGCAAGTTGACGTTTATTGCCATAAGCTTTGTCCTGGAGGCAGAACAGCGATTTCCCTGTAGATAGGCCAGCTACAAAGTCAAAATTGGCTATATTGTAAAAATTCAACAAAGCTTTTTGGTCTTCATTTAAGGTTATGGTTAGGCATTAGGGTTAGCAGTGTGGCTAAAGTTAGGGTTAAGGTTAGGGTTTGGTTTAAAATCAGATTGTATGACTTTGTGGCTGTGCTAGCTGGTGACCTCCAGAACAAGATTCATGACAAAAAACACTAACCTGCTATAAATCCACCATCACTATCAACAACCATTACCAACATGTAGGTCTACTGCTCCAAACATGTACATGTACTGTATGTCTTATCTTACCAAATACATGAGACCAGGCTGTGTTTGATCGAAAACAAACAGCATTGTAGCTTTCCCACACTAAATAGTACTGTAGGCTCTGTATAATGACTTACTGTAAGTGGATGCATTGGGAATATGGAATACATTGTAATGGATACTAGGATGAGGAAATGCATAATAGATGAGAAAGAGATGTTCATGTAATTGAGATAATGTCTGCTGAAAGAGACTCAGGTCATTAGCACTCGGAGACAACCATAGAGTGACCATAGATGATTTCAGTAGTTAAACCTGTAGTTAACCCTATCATTTACCTGGGCACTACTTCTTGTTCCTGCAGGTACTACTTTGTGGTGGAGGAGGACAACACCCCGCTGTCTGTGACGGTGACACCATGTGATGCTCCTCTGGAGTGGAAGCTCACTCTGCAGGAGCTGCCTGATGAGGCCAGCGGAGAGGGATCAGGTAAACACCAATTAGAATATATATACAAAAGTATGTGAGTACCCCTTAAAATTAGTGGATTCGGCTATTTCAGCCACACCTGTTGTTGACTGGTGTATAAAATCGAGCACACAGACATGCAATCTCCATTGATGAACATTGGCAGTAGACTTTCAACATGGCACCGTCATAGGATGTCACCTTTCCAACAAGTCAGTTCTTCAAATTTCTGCCATGCTAGAGCTGCCCCGGTCAACTGTAAGTGCCGTTATTGTGAAGTGGAAACGTAAAGGAGCAAAAATGGCTCAGCTGTGAAATGGTAGTCCACACAAGCTCACAGAATGGGACCGCCGAGTGCAGAAGCGCGTACTACATAAAAATCGTCTGTCCTCGGGTGCAACACTCAGTTCTTAGTTCCAAACTGCCTCTGGAAGCAACGTCAGCATAATAACTGTTTGTCGGGAGCTTCATGAAATGGGTTTCCATGGCTGAGCAACTGCACACAAGACTAAGATCCCCTTGTGCAATGTCAAGCGTCAACAGGAGTGGTGTAAAGCTCACCGCCATTGGACTCTGGAGCAGTGGAAACACGTTCTCTGGACTGATTAATCATGCTTCACCATCTGGCAGTCCTGACAAACATATCTGCGTTTGGCGGATATCAGGAGAATGCTACCTGCCCCAATGCATAGTGCCAACTGTAAAGTTTGGTGGAGGAGGAATAATGGTCTGGGGCTGTTTTTCATGGTTCGGGCTTGGCCCCGTAGTTCCAGTGAAGGGAAATCTTAACGCTACAGCATACAATGACATTCTAGACGATTCTGTGCTTCCAACTTTGTGGCAACAGTTTGGGAAAGGTCCTTTCCTATTTCAGCATGACAATGCCCCCTTGTGCACAAAGCGAGGTCCATACAGAAGTAGTTTGTCGAGAACGGTGTGGAAGAACTTGACTGGCCTGCACAGAGCCATGACCTCTATCCCATCGAACACCTCTAACCCATCAGTGCCCGACCTCACAAATGCTTTTGTGGCTGAATGGAAACAAGTCCCTGCAGCAATGTTCCAAGATCTAGTAGAATGCCTACCCAGAAGAGTGGAGGCTGTTATAGCAGCATAGGGGGGGGACCAACACCATATTAATGCCCATGATTTTGGAATGAGATGTTCAATGAGCAGGTGTCCACCTACCTTTGGTAATGTAGTGTAAATGGGAATTCATATAAATATGATTTATGGAACTATTAGCTAATGTAAATGGGACTATTACAATGTAATTAAGTTGTAAAACGTGCAATATATGATTAAGGTACAACAAATACATAAACAATAATTTCAGAAATGTATCAGGATGAACAGTAACTAGCATTAACATTTGATTGATGTGGTTTTGAATAAAATTGGAAAGACACTCTACATTTTGTTGTGGTTGGGCAGCATTGGTGGTCTGCTTTTTTGCTGTGGTTGTGGTATGGTTATTAACTAACACAGTGTATGAACTGACCACACTTGATGTCTGGATTGACCACACCTGATGTCTGTAGCCTGTGAAAAGGGCACAGAGCCCTGAATAGGAGAGACTGCCCTTGGCAGGTTGGCTGGCTGGTTGGCTCATTAGCTGGTTGGCTGGTTGGTTGGCTGGCAGACAAATACAGTGTATAAGTAAAGAGTTTAGAATGTGATTAAGCCTTCTACATGAATCCCCCATAACATCTGTAGATAGCTAGGTACAAGAATCCCCTTGTCCACTACTAGCATATACTCCTTTTGCCCTTCAAATTGAATACCCCACCCCTCTCTCTCTCTCTCTCTCTCTCGCCCTCCCCTCTCATTCACACACACTCGGACTCTCTCCATCTGGACAGTGTCTTTGAAACACAAAAAATCAATCAACTCCCTCAAGCCCAGTCCCATTAGAGCACAGACATGGACTGCAGCGGTGGTTTTAGAGTGTACATATGTGAGGGTGTGAAAGTACATGTATGCACGTGTATGACTATGTGTATGCACGTGTATGACTATGCGTATGCACGTGTATGACTATGCGTATGCACGTGTATGACTATGCGTATGCACGTGTATGACTATGCATATGCACGTGTATGATTATGCGTATGCACGTGTAGGACTATGCGTATGCACGTGTATGACTATGCGTATGCACGTGTATGACTATGCGCATGCACGTGTAGGACTGTGCGTATGCACGTGTAGGACTATGTGTATGCACGTGTATGACTATGTGTATGCACGTGTAGGACTATGCGTATGCACGTGTAGGACTATGCGTATGCACGTGTAGGACTATGCGTATGCACGTGTATGACTATGCGTATGCACGTGTATGACTATGCGTATGCGCGTGTATGACTATGCGTATGCACGTGTATGAATATGCGTATGCACGTGTGTCTCTGCCAATTAATAAATGGGCTTTTTGCCTGATACTACCTACTTTTTTGATGTTCACTGTCCTAATATATTACAGAATAGAGACTAAATACTGTAACACAGTAATGTGCTACATATTTGCTACACATGGCATCTTACCGTAGACCAAGGAGCCATTCACATATAGGTAGAAGGCGATGTATGTGCACGAATTTCCAGTGAACACTGTAAATCCACAAATGCCCAACTTCTCTATCTATTCATCTGTTTACTCCTCTGTTTGCTGAAGGTCTCAGACTCAGATTGGATCTTTTATCATTCCTTTAGAACACCGTTCAGCCCACTCTTTGGATGACAAACATAATATTATGGTTCTAAGCACAACTGAAATAAGGGCTGGGCCTCTTTGTAGCAGAACTTCCCAGGAAGGGCCAAGTGAATATTGGCCTGTGATCTTTTGGGATGTTTAGAGATGTTTAGAGTGAAAGCATGGCTGCTGACTCATAAGGGGCTAATTGTCTGGCTCGGAGATTGCCTCACCATGACCTCACCATGATCAACACTTTAAATGGGTAATTATTTGCCACCTATGGAAATTATTTTACTTCAGGACAAAAACATAAAAAACAAAAACAAAAACATTAGGGGATGTTAACAAAAAATATCTCAGGAGATGATGATGTGGTTGCTGTGATATGAAAATAAGTAATGTTAAGTCTTCCTGTGTCTCTGTGTGCTTTCCAGGTAAGCCGGAGCCCCTGGACCAGCAGAAGCAGCAGCAGGTGACAGTGGATGAGGGCACAGAGCTCTTCTCCTACAAGGGGAATGATGTGGAGTCTTACGTGGCTACCAGCTCTCCCTCCGGCCTCTACCAACTGGAGATGCTCTCCACAGAGAAGGACAGCAACTTCAAGGTGTACGCCACCACCACCCCAGAGTCTGACCAGCCCTACCCCGAGCTGCCCTACGATCCCCGGGTGGACGTCACTGCCCTGGGCCGTACCACTGTCACTCTGGCCTGGAAGCCCACCCCGACGGGCGTTCTGATGGGCCAGCCCGTCCAGTACTGTGTTGTCATCAACAAGGAGCACAACTTCAAAAGTCTGTGTGCTGCCGAGGCTAAGATCAGCGCTGACGATGCCTTCATGGCCGTTCCAAAGCCAGGCCGGGACTTCAGCCCCTTCGACTTTGCCCACTTTGGCTTTGTCCGCTCAGACAATGACTTCAACAAGGACCGAGGTCTCACCAGCAACAAGATCTCCCGCTCCTACACAGCCAAGTCCAAGGCCTCGGACATTCAGAAAGTCTGCATCGGTAACAAGAACATCTTCACCGTGTCGGATCTGAAGCCGGACACTCAGTACTACTTTGACGTATTTGCTATGAACTCTGCCACCAACACCAGCACTGCCTACGTGGGCACGTTCGCCCGCACTAAGGAGGAGGCTCGGCAGAAGACAGTGGAGCTGAAGGATGGCAAGGTGTCTGATGTCTTCATCAAGAGGAAGGGCAGTAAGTTCCTACGCTTCGCCCCGGTCTCCTCTCATCAGAGGGTCACTCTGTTTGTGCACGCCTGTCTGGACTCTGTCCAGGTGCAGGTGAGGCGTGACGGCAAGTTGCTGCTCTCCCAGAATGTGGAAGGGGTACGACAGTTCCAGCTGCGGGGGAAGCCTAAGGCCAAGTACCTGATCCGTCTGCGAGGCAGCAGGAAAGGAGCGTCCACCCTGAAGGTGCTGGCCACCACAAAGCCCAGCAGCAAGCAGCCCTTCCCCTCGCTTCCCGAGGACACGCGCATCAAGGCTTTTGACAAGCTGCGTACCTGCTCCACTGCCACTGTGGCCTGGCTGGGAACGCAGGACCGCAACAAGTACTGTGTCTACAAAAAAGAGGTGTCCGAGAGCTACGGCGAGGAGCAGCGGCGCCGTGAGCAGAACCAGTGTGCCGGGCCCGAGACGCGCAGGAAGTCAGAGAAGGTCCTCTGCAAGTACTTCCACAGCCCTAACCTGCAGAAGGCCGTTACCACGGAAACCATCACAGGGCTAGAGCCGGGCAAGACCTACCTGCTGGACGTTTATGTTGTGGGCCACAGTGGTCACTCAGTCAAATACCAGAGCAAACTGGTGAAAACAAGGAAATACTGCTAAAAGACTGCATAGAATAAATCTATTATAAATATATATATTAAAAAAGTTTTATTTAACTCTAAGTGATATTCTACTAAGGAGTGAATACAGACTGACTACTCACACAGCTGATGGGCCTGTGGCAGAGACTGAACTGTTTGTAGAGATATCAACCTGTATATTTATGTTTACATTTCATTGTTGGCACGTTTTTGGGCGATCCATAGCGAGGTGCTCTGTCACCTTTGCTTGGGGACCTAGCATCTCGTTGCCAACAGGGAGACCTCCGAGCTTCAGAAAAGAGACTGTTTCATCTTGTGTGTTTCTTTGTTGCTGCATGACTCTTGTGTTTGTCAAAATGGTTTGTTCCTTCAGTTTCAATTCCCGTGGACCTGCAGAGATACAATAGCTACCGGCCTTGTATAGTTCTCTCATTGCTTTATTCACATTTAGGATAGATTTCAATTATTTTATACTTCTTTGCCTCTTTTGGTTTGATTGTTTGATTTATTGGTAATGATGACTATTACATTTATGAGGAAGTAATTCAAAATCTATGAGGAAATTGTGGTTGTGGAGACATTCCCTTGTGCATCTCAGCCAGGGTACACTCAAGAGCCCGTCTGTAAATGTGTTCTGTGCTGGAGGTCTGTGTTATCACTGTATCACCGTGTTTGTCACATGTACAGAGTTGTCCTGCCAATATTCATGTACATAAACACTAAATATAGAACAAGTAATCCCTGTGTCACCCTGGGTGTCATGTTCTTCTGTGGGCTAGTTAACGTCACATAGATAGATGCAGTTTGTCAGACAGCAGTGTATCAGCAGAAAGGAGGATATATAGTGTTTATAGATTTTACGTTAGTCCTGCGGTATGTCCTTGTAAGCATAACATGATCGTTGACAAACGATTACTGACATGTAAGATCATTTTAGTATGGACATAATGCATCAGACGAATGGGACTGACGGAGTGAATTATTTGGAGGAACGTATTTGAATGATGGTAAATGTTGTTTTATTGCCGGTGTCAAAAGTTCTCAAAGGTACAGGTGTAGGATCTTAATTTGATAAAACTGTTGCGGGAGAACTTTCCTGCAATGCTGTGTATTTGAGGTTTAAAAAGGCTTCTGTAGTTTGTAATTTCCACTTAGAAATTTCAGACTTGATTTTCCCTTACAAAAAAAATGCATCAGCCTCTACAAAAATGTCCATGAATTATAATCCACATAATGATTTTGTATTTATTTTATTTCACCTTTATTTAACCAGGTAGGCCAGTTGAGAACAAGTTCTCATTTACAACTGTGACCAGGCCATGATAAAGCAAAGCAGTGCGACACAAACAACAACACAGAGTTACACATGGAATAAACAATCGTACAGTCAATAATACAGTAGGAAATGTGTATACACTGTGTGCAAATGAAGTAAGGAGGTAAGGCAATAAATAGGCCATAGTTTACCTGTTGTTAAACTGTCTCAAATTAAGATCCTACATCTGTAGTGTCTACACAGGTACAAAGTACAACTTATGTCACATTAGTGTCTGCGATCGTTTAGTTTTCATGTGTTTTCAGATGTAGGGTAACACAGTTTTAACCACACTTACAGTATACTTGCAACATGTAAGAGACGAATAGGAGTTCAACATGCACTGACTGACACAGACCTGATCACACACATCCACACGTTTTAATTAAGAATGGTCACAAGTGAGTGGAGAAGTCGTCTCTGTTGTGGCCAAGTCAAACAGCTGTTCCTTGTGAGTCTCCATGTTTCCATCACAACCTGATCCTGAGCAGCAACGCTCCGATTCACTACCACAACTCCCTGTCAATCAAACAGCCTCATTCAGAGGAAGTGCGGGGGAGGCTCCACCTGGCTTACATTAACCTGCAGTTGCCCTGGAATAATGTGGAGGAGCTCCCAGAGAGCGGTGGGAATGTCATGGACAGGCCTGTAAACTCCTACTAATAAAGCCAGTAGGTAGGGACTGCTAGAGCTATGCTCTGGGGGTCAACAGAGTCATGAATAAGGTCTGAATGGGAGTAGATGGGTTTTTAAAGAAGCCAAGGCACTCCTTCATTCTTTCTGTACTAGTCACTCAGGAGGTATAAGCCTGAAACAAATATAAACACTCACACTTTGTTATTGATATACACACAGACACATGCACGCACAAACCACAAAGGGTAATACACAAAGACAAATGCACGCACAAACCACAAAGGGTAATACACAAAGACAAATGCACGCACAAACCACAAAGGGTAAGACACAAAGACAAATGCACGCACAAACCGCAAAGACACACAGACAGATGCACGCACAAACCACAAAGACACACAGACACATGCACGCACAAACCACAAAGACACACAGACAGATGCAAGCACAAACCACAAAGACACACAGACACATGCACGCACAAACCGCAAAGACACACAGACACATGCACGCACAAACCACAAAGACACACAGACACATGCACGCACAAACCGCAAAGACACACAGACAAATGCACGCACAAACCACAAAGACACACAGACACATGCACGCACAAACCACAAAGACACACAGACACATGCACGCACAAACCACAAAGACACACAGACACATGCACGCACAAACCGCAAAGACACACAGACAGATGCACGCACAAACCGCAAAGACACACAGACAGATGCAAGCACAAACCACAAAGACACACAGACACATGCACGCACAAACCGCAAAGACACACAGACACATGCACGCACAAACCGCAAAGACACACAGACAGATGCACGCACAAACCACAAAGACACACAGACACATGCACGCACAAACCACAAAGACACACAGACAGATGCACGCACAAACCACAAAGACACACAGACACATGCACGCACAAACCACAAAGACACACAGACACATGCACGCACAAACCACAAAGACACACAGACACATGCACGCACAAACCACAAAGACACACAGACACATGCACGCACAAACCACAAAGACACACAGACACATGCACGCACAAACCACAAAGACACACAGACACATGCACGCACAAACCACAAAGACACACAGACACATGCACGCACAAACCACAAAGTAAGACACACAGAAAAGCCTCTGTTCTGGAGCTCACCCTCTGGTGGGCTGTGTGTGTTTGTTTTCTAACACGGTAATGATCGAGGAGCTTTGATCTGTGCTTTACGTATATACACAGCTGAATGAAGAGTGGAGACAGACATCCATGACCCTGCAGGAGTGGTGGAATGGTGAGACTTGTGCGCCAGAGACCCAGCTTGGATCACTGGCCAGGGTTAGCATGACTCGCCTGCCCTTCAAATTCACTACCCTGGTGTGGGAAGTTTGCTTGTCCAGTGTGAACCATCGCAAACTGCTCTGGAGCAACAGTCTAGAGTAACGACCGATGGACTGCTAGTTAAGCACAAATGCAGCAGGGACAGACACTATATTATATCGTCAGAGACACAATTGCTATGGGATGCATTATGCTAGATGTACAGTGCATCCTGCTACTGACCTCAGAGCTCAGTGACACTTGCAAAGAGTTTGTGAAGAAGAAACGGTCGCTAGTGTGGCAGGCATGCATACAGGCATGCATACATAGACACACTAACACACAGCCTCTGTTTATGACACTCTCATGAGATTTTAAACTAAAGAAGACCACAGAGCGCTTCTCAGAGATGATAATCCCTTTGGCAGAGAAAGCAGTGAAACCGTAGACACTCTGATGACTATCATACGCTTTGTGGAGCAGAATGAGGCTAAGGCACCTTGGCTACTATGGGAAAAAAAGATGTGGACGGAGTGTGGATTTAGTCAGACATTTCAGCTCCACACAACCTCCATCTACAAACCCCAGCTGAAGGACTCAACCAACGCATGGCTGCTGTGATAATACACTAACACTGAATTCACTGTTTAACTGCCAGTCATTTACCATCTAGGAGTGTGTGTGTTTTAGTGTGTCTATGTATGTGTGCAATGTGTACTAAGTCTATGTTGGTTTTGTTTATACGTATGAATGCACATTATTTTTCCTTGTTGTGTATGATTGTGCTGCGTGTGTGTGTGTGATTTAAATACATGAACATGAAAGGCAACGTGATTGTGTACTCTTATTACAGTATGAATGCCCTGTCCCTAGTAGGAACCTCGTAGGGGTGGTCCCTCAGTTCTCTGGTGCTCATAAAATCACTCCTAAGTGCCTGTAATTTCTCAAGCTTCATCAGTACTGTAATCTCTGTAGACTCCCTCAGAAGAACATGCTATAACAGGGTACGTTGGGGACCAGGGGTTGACAAACAAAAACATCATTAATCCAGTGACCTCGGAGCTGCAGGAAATGGTTTGCTGGCTGTTTGACGACGGACTTGAAATAGGGGGTTGGGGGTGGTGGGGGGACTGGGGAGGGTTGTGAAACATGAAACAAAAGGTGGCCTGGCCCCTAAACCTACAGTATCAGGTTTGGGTTTTTCAACAAATGCACAGACATTTGGAAAATCCTGTATGGAACCATTTGTGTGTTTGCCAAACTGAGGTTTCCCTGTAGTGAAAATATTTACTTAGAAAAAAAGAAACTCTGAAAGTATTTATTTCAGTGCAATCCTCTGCCATGTCCTAAATGTGGGTTATGTGCTTTTTGGCACTCTGAGGCACCATTGGCAGCACAGTGAGCGAATGGTTGGATCCAAAGTTCCATGGCTCAATAATCTTTGGGTTCTAAGACCTGGTCCTGTTGTCGTGTTAGTGATCCTCTGTTTTTTTAATTAACCTTTATAATGGTCGGATACAGGGTCTGACACGGCCTTGTTTCTGATCTAACCTGAATATAACCTGAATCTAGCAGATAAATTAAACGTTGTTGCCACCTAGTGAATAAGGTACATCAACATTGTTTGTGTGTGTGGTCACTGGTCAACAGTAGGAGACCAGGGTTGGTCTGGATCACCTAGAGGGTAGTCAAGCTGAGTGAAAGTGAATGGGGTAGCGAGTCTATAGGGAGAAAGAGGTCATGGCCTTTAATCGTCTCGGTCCTGACTACCCAGACCATGGCGCTGACAGGGAGGTCAGGAGGGGACAGGAGGGGTAGGGGGGCTGGGCGCTCACAACGACCGTCTCAGTCCTCTTGTCCCTCCCGTCATCCAATAGGTCCACCTAGACTTCCTGCTGGCACTTCCATAGGCCTGTTCTTATATAAGGTCAATGGGTCTTAGAGCACCAACATGACACAAGGCTACTGGTTAGACAACCTCTAATACAAAGGTGAACTGAGAAACAAATACACAAACAGACATGGAGAAACAGATAAGAATTTGAAAGAATATGAAGATGAGTTACTTCAGGTCTGGTGTGATACAGAAATAAAGAACCATTTCCAGTCTATCTAGGCCTAGCCTCCTACTAGAATATACTGTGAGAAAAAAAAGTGTTATAATAAAAAATGTAAAAGGTTTGGTCTCTTTAAAAGAGAAATCTACATAAATAAGACACAGTATTAAATGGAACATGATAAGGGAAACAAACAATCAACAGCTTTACTAGGATTTGGACGATGGAGTCCAGAGTGCTGAGTCTTAAACAACTGTTCCTACCCATGGAAACTCATTCCCTTTTCAAAGAAAGAGAGCATAGATTAATGCCAGTTCATTGACTCTTCAGAAAACAAGAACATTATGACTTTAAGGCTCTGTGGTAACCAAGCCAACCCATACTGGTCATGTGAACCAGTCAGAGTGGAACGCAGAGCCATAATGCCGTAGGAAGTCATTAAGATAAGCAAGAGTTACAAACACAGTAAACAACACTATCACAATGCAGATACAATGCTGATTAGAGAAAAAGGAGATTTGTTCAAGGTCTGCATCCAACAACATACACAGTCCTTCAGACAGACAATACACACAAACAGACACAGTGTACCTGAATACTTGATAACACTAATCTCTGTTGTGCAGGGTGAGTCAACCAATCGAGGTGGGGGATGTATTTCTCCCTCATTAACGGTCAGAGATTGAGTTTGAAAAGACGCATAATGTATTTTTGTATACTCTCTCATCCAGCATTCACGTGTGAAGTTACTAAGACTGTGTGAAGTCCTCCTGCAAAGATGGTTTCTAAATACATAAAGGTATACTATTTAGTTAATTCATCATACTCTGACCTAGATAGGAAGATCGCAAGGCTGCTGGCCCACACGGCATCCCAAGCCGCGTTCTCAGAGCATGTGCAGACCAGCTGGTTGGAGTGTTTACGGACATATTCAATCTCTCCCTATCCCAGTCTGTTGTCCCCCACTTGCTTCAATATGCCCACCAGTGTTCCTGTACCCAAGAAAGCTAAATAAATGACTATCGCCCTGTAGCACTCACTTCTGTTATCATGAAGTGCTATGAGAGGCTAGTGAAGGATCATATCACCTCCACCTTACCCGACAAACTAGACCCACTACAATTTGCATACCGCCCCAACAGATAAACGGATGACACAATCACCGGTTTGTACACTGCCCTGTGCAACTGGGTTCTGGACTTCCTGACGGGCCGACCCAAGCTGGTGAAGGTAGGCAACATTACCTCCACTATTCTGATCCTCAACACGGGGGCCCCACAAGGGTGTGTGCTCAGCCCCCTCCTGTACTCCCTGTTCACCCATGACTGCGTGGCCACACACGTCTCCAATTCAATCATCAAGTTTGCAGACGACACAACAGTGGTAGGCCAGATTACCAACAATGACGAGACAGCCTACAGGGAGGAGGTGAGGGCCCTGGCAGAGAGGTGCCAGGAAAAGGACCTCTCCCTCAATGTCAACAAAACAAAGGAGCTGATCGTGGCCTTCTACAGGGCCGCAGTGGAGAGAGTGAAAAGCTTCAAGTTCCTCTGCGTGCACATCACTGACAACAGTGCCTCTTCAATCTCAGGAGGCTGAAGAAATTTGTCTTGGGCCCCCAAGGAATGGCCTGTTCCCCCTGCTACCATCTAGTAGCCAGAGACAGTACAGGTGAATCAAAGCTAGGACTGAGAGACTGGAAAACTGCTTCTATCTCCTGGCCATCAGATTGTAAAATATTCACCACTAGCCAGCCTCCGCCTAGCACCCTGCCCTGAACTTTAAACAATCACTGTTACTAGCTGGCTACCACCTAGTACTAAACCCTACACCTTAGAGATTGCTGCCCTATGTACATAGTCATTAAATACTGTCACTTTAATAATGTTTACATCATGTTTTACCCAGTTCATATGCACATAATGTATCCTAGTCAAGGCTCATCCTATTTAACTAATGCTGTACTCACCTTTACTAGTCATATACTGTCCATCATGTCTATACACACCATCACATACCTATATATATTTTTACATTCCGGACCCGACATTGCTCATCCTGATGTTTCTAAATTCTGAATTATTTTCTTTAAATGTTGTGTATATGTGTGTATTGTTTTGTATTGTTAGGTATAACTGCAATGTTGGAGCTAGAAACACAAGCATTTCGCTGCACCTGTGATAACATCTGCAAAATACGTGTACACGACCAATACAATTTGATTTGATTTGAGGTTAGGAGGTACATGAGATCTTCAACCAAAAAAGTGCAATCCCACTGGGTAAAAACTGGTTTAATCAACATTGTTTCTACATAGTTTCAACAACAAAAAATGTAATGTGATGATGTTGAATCAATGTTGAAAACTGAATTTTGTATTTTTTTCACCCAACTTTTAACCTAAATCCAATGATATGGTGAATGTTGGGGGGGATTTCACATTGAATTCACATTATTTGACAACTCAACCAAATGTAAATCAAAACCAAATGTTGAACTGTTCCCAGTGGGATATGTTTATCTAAGGATAGCAAAGTCATCATATTATTGTGCACACACACTTGCACATACAGAAGCAATATAGGGAATATGGGGACAGCAATTGGATCAGAATACCATAGTTCCTTGAGAGGGTATTTTAAAGCAGTGGAAACACAATTGCTGATTTTGCTCAGTGTTGGCCCTTCAGCAGTAACTGATATTACTTTTAGCTTGTATCATAAGGGGTTCATAAAACTGTCATTATAACTGTCACAGAGGCATGACCCAAACCATACCCAGGTAAGCTAGTTTGGTACAGTAGGTCAAGCCAATTAGCCTAGCAGAAGTGTATGTGATGCGTCAAAGGAGGGAACAAGGGTGTCAATGCAGGTAGTCCAGGTAGCTATTTGGTTAACTATTTAGCAGTCTTATGATTTGAGGGTGGAAGCTGTTCAGGGTCCTGTTGGTTCCAGACTTAGTGCATTGGTACCGCTTGCAGTGGCAGATAGAGCAGTCTATGACATGGGTGACTGGAGTCTTTGACAATTGTTACGGCCTTCCTCTGACACAGCCTGGTATAGAGATCCTGGATGGCAGGGAGCTCGGCCCCAGTGAAGTACTGTGTCGTACACACTAACCTCTGTAGTGCCTTACGGTTGGATGCCAAGCAGTTGCCATAGCAAGCGGTGATGTAGCCAGTCAAGGTGCTCTCAATGGTGCAGCTGTAGAACGTTTTGAGGATCTGCTTCTTGAGGGGGAAGTGCCATTGTCATGCCTTCTTCACGACTGTGTTGATGTGTGTGGACCATGTTCATTCCTTAGTGATGTTGACATCTAGGAACTTGAAGCTTTCAACCCGCTCCACTATAGCCCTGTCAATGTGGATGGGGGCGGGATTGGCCCTCTGTTTCCTGTAGTCCATGATCAGCCCCTTTGTCTTGCTGATGCTAAGGGAGAGGTTGTTGTCCTGGCACCACACTGCCAGGTCACTGACATCCTTCCTAAAGGTTGTCTCATCTGCATCTGTGATCAGGCTTACCACCGACATGTCGTCAGCAAACGTAATGATGGTGTTGGCGTTGTGTGTGGACACGCAGTCATTCCTTTTGTCCAGGTGGAAGAAAGCAGTGTGGAGTGCAATAGAGATTGCGTCATCTGTGGATCTGTTGAGGCAGTATATGAATTGAAGAGGGTCCAGGGTGTCTGGGATGATGGTGTTAATGTGAGCCATGACCAGCTTTTCAAAGCATTTCATGGCTACATATGTGAGTGCTACGGGGCGAGTCTTTTAGACAGGTTACCTTGGCGTTCTTGGGCACAGGAATTATGGTGGTCTGCTTGAAACATGTAGGTATTACAGACTGGGTCAGGAAGAAGTTGAAAATGTCAGTGAAGACACTTGCCAACTGGTCAGCACATGCTCTGAATACACGTCCTGGTAATCCGTGAATCTTAACCTGTTTAAAGGTTTTACTCACATTGGCTATAGAGAGCGAGATCACTCAGTTGTCCGGAACAGCTGGTGCTCTAATGCATGGTTCAGTGTCGCTGCCATCGGCTGCAGTGACTGTTTATGACAGTATGTTATTTAATTATCTGAATTAATCATAGATAAAAGCAATGTCATGGTGGAAATGTAGTAAAGCTTTCAACTAGTCCTGTCAAATAGGCATACAGTACACTGTACATATATATATATATATTTGACAGGACTAGTATATATCAATACACTATATCAATACACTACCTTTCAAAAGTTTGGGGTCACTTAGAAATGTTCTTGTTTTTGAAAGAAAAGCACATTTGTTGTCCATTAAAATAACATCAAATTGATCAGAAATACAGTGTAGACATTGTTAAATGTTGTAAATTACTATTGTAGCTGGAAAGGGCAGATTTTTTAAGTGGAATATCTACATAGGCATATAGAGGCCCATTATCAGCAACCATCACTCCTGTGTTCCAATGGCACGTTGTGTTAGCTAATCCAAGTTTATAATTTTAAAAGGCTAATTGATCATTAGAAAACCCTTTCGCAATTATGTTAGCACAGCTGAAAACTGTTGTCCTGATTAAAGAAGCAATAAAACTGGCCTTCTTTAGACTAGTTGAGTATCTGGAGCATCAGCATTTGTGGGTTTGATTACGGACTCAAAATGGCCAGAAACAAAGAACTTTCTTCTGAAACTCGTCAGTCTATTCTTGTTCTGAGAAATGAAGGCTATTTCATGTGAGAAATTGCCAAGACACTGAAGATCTCATACCACGCTGTGTACTACCCTGTGCACAACTGAGCAATAGGACAAGTACATTAGAGAGTCTAGCTTGAGAAACCTCATAAGTCCTCAACTGGCAGCTTCATTAAATAGTACCCGCAAAACACCAGTCTCAACGTCAACAGTGAAGAGACCACTACGGGATGCTGGCCTTCTAGGCAGAGTAGAAGGCTCTGCCTAGAAGGCCAGTATCCTGCAGTCGCATCTTCACTGTTGACCTTGACACTGGTGCTTTTATTTAAAAAACAAGGACATTTCTAAGTGACCCCAAACTTTTTAATGGTAGTGTATATATACATAATAATAATAAGAAGAACCAATGTAAAGACCTGATCAACTTTAGATTTGCATATGTTTGTGGTTACTGTTCGTCATCCAAAGTTAGACGACAGAGGGACTTCAAAGTGCGTGAGCATCCTTAACAAAATATGTAGCTTCTGGTAACAAACTTTGAACCAATCAGGACGCCTGCTAGTCATGCAGCAAGAGAGGAAATTTAACCTGGACCGAATTACAGAGAACACCCCGCTGCAAACTCTCGTGTTTGCGAAAACAGACAATAGTCATTACTTTCCCCGATGGCATAGTTTCTAATGATCACATTAGGGATTCGCTCAGAGCAATGACAATGTTGGGAATGTATGTGCCAGATAGATTTTCTTTGAAATCATCTAATGTCCAGGATGGAATCGGGCTTTACACGGCGAGACAAGTGAAAAAGGTTTGTTTTTTTTGGACAGCACAATTTTGTATGTTTTGGGCATGAAGAAACGTACCAACGTGCAAAACTCATTCGGTGAATGGGAGAAAGGCAGTTTTCTGTTCGTATTTTGGGTTCTTTTTGCGAGTCGCTCCCAAAATCTCAAGCCATAGCCTACTTTAATGCTGCTCTGAGGTGCAGTGCCACGTAGATACTGTAACTAGCTCACTCCATAACAATGTTCACTTAGAACTCAACTCTCGTGTGTTACACAGTAACACGTGTTGATACATATTGAACACTTTCTAATGTACGTTTCCTATGCTGTCATTTAACTTGCATACTCAAAATATGTCTAGTATTATAGGCTATTACACAATATTGTAACCAAGTTGACAATGTTACAAACAATGGTGGTTGAAAATGGTGCAAACAATGCTTTTTACTGAAAGTTATTAAACACTGCACATGGCCAGGCTACCAAACGTTATTCATTACAATCTCACATTGGCCAAAACTTTGAACATGAATGCTTCATTCAAGAGGAGCACATCTTGACCACACCCCCTCTTGTTGGGTGTTTGAACTGGGCTACTACAACTTGTAGGTCCAAAGTGAAACGCATAGGATGGATTCATGGACAATACTATGTATTATAATACTATAGTCCTATACTGTTTTACAATGTTTACTACTACATTATTTTGGCATCTATTCCATCGCACAATTTACATCTGATTGCCTTCACATAGTCCCTGACAAAATGGAAAATGCCTCTAGTAAAAAAGAAAGACAAGAAAATGAATATCTTGTATCCTCAAATTCTGACAACGTGTGTTTTCTACAAGGGGGAAAAGTTTGGCCCTTTTGCTGGAGAGAAGAAACTACCAAGTGAGCTGGATGAGAGCACAGACACCAGACTGATGTGGGAGGTGATACTAAAACAGACTACCTTCAGTCCTTTAACACTGCAGTCACAGCACAGACACCAGACTGATGTGGGAGGTGATACTAAAACAGACTACCTTCAGTCCTTTAACACTGCAGTCACAGCACAGACACCAGACTGATGTGGGAGGTGATACTAAAACAGACTACCTTCAGTCCTTTAACACTGCAGTCACAGCACAGACACCAGACTGATGTGGGAGGTGATACTAAAACAGACTACCTTCAGTCCTTTAACACTGCAGTCACAGCACAGACACCAGGCTGATGTGGGAGGTGATACTAAAACAGACTACCTTCAGTCCTTTAACACTGCAGTCACAGCACAGACACCAGACTGATGTGGGAGGTGATACTAAAACAGACTACCTTCAGTCCTTTAACACTGCAGTCACAGCACAGACACCAGACTGATGTGGGAGGTGATACTAAAACAGACTACCTTCAGTCCTTTAACACTGCAGTCACAGCACAGACACCAGACTGATGTGGGAGGTGATACTAAAACAGACTACCTTCAGTCCTTTAACACTGCAGTCACAGCACAGACACCAGACTGATGTTCGAGGTGATACTAAAACAGACTACCTTACTTTTACATAATACAATAAATAATATTTATGTTCATTGTAGGCCTACTATTGAAATGAAAGGGTAAATAGATGGATTCTGTGGCAGTTCAGATACAGCACAGGTGATGCTTAATTGGAGCTTCTAGTTTGATGCACATACACTTGTTGACTGTAGAGTCTGGTTTTTGTAATGAGTCTTGGTTTGGCAAACTCCACCCGCATCGTGTGCCTTTGTAATAATTATGTTTTATCCCCATTATGAGGTTTTGAATTTATCTGAGATAAGGGACAGGTTTAATTACATTTCAGATCAGTGAGATGATGTTTATTTTCTGTGTAGTTAAAAGTACAAGTAATTGATTATATGTCAGCCATAAAGAATTCAGGTGTGGTCTGAAATTATACACTGAACAAAAATATAAATACAGCATTTAAAGTGCTGGTTTCATGAGCTGAAATAAAGGATCCCATAAATGTTCCATATGCACAAAAAGCTTATTTCTCTCAAAGATTGTGCACAATTTTTTTTACATCCTTGTTAGTGAGCATTTCTCCTTTGCTAAGAGAATCCATCCACCTGACAGGTTTGGCATATCAAGAAGCTGATTAAACAGCATGCTCATTACATAGGTGCACCCTGTGCAGAGTTCAATAAAAGGCCACTCTAAAATGTGCAGTTTTGTCACACTCCACAATGCCACAGTCTCAACTTTTGAGGGAGCGTGCAATTGGCATGCTGACTGCAGGAATGTCCACCAGAGCTGTTGCCAGAGAATGTAATGTTCAATTCTCTACCATAATCTACCTCCAACGTCATTTTAGAGAATTTGGCAGTATGTCCAACCGGCCTCACAACCGCAGACCATGTGTAACTAGGCCAGCCCAGGACCTCCACATCCGGCTTTGTCACCTGCCTGATAGTCTCAGATGACAGCTGATGAAACTGTGGTTTTGCACAACCGAATCTACAAACTCAGTTGTCTTCACCAGGGTCATGACCTGACTGCAGTTCGGCATCGTAACCAACTTCAGTGGGCAAATGCTCACCTTTGATGGTCACTGGCACTCTGGAGAAGTGTGCTCTTCACGATTGAATCCCGGTTTCAACTGTACCGGGCAGATGGCGTCGTGTGGGCGAGTGTTTGCTGATGTCAATGTTGTGAACATCGTGTCCCATGGTGGTGGTGGGGTAATGGTATGGGCAGGCATAAGCTACGGAAAACAAACACAATTGCATTTTATCCATGGCAATTTGAATGTACAGAGATACCGTGATGAGATCCTGAGGCCTATTGTCGTGCCATTAATCCATCGTCATCACCTCATGTTTCAGCATGATAATGCTGGGCCCCATGTCGTAAGGATGTCGTAAGGATCTGTACACAATTCTACAATGGCCTGCATACTCACCAGACATGTCACCCACCCATTGAGGATGTGTGGGATGCTCTGGATCGAAGTCTACGACAGCGTGTTCCAGTTCCCACCAATATCCAGCAACTTCGCACAGCTACTGAAGAGGAGTGGGACAACATTCCACAGGCCACTATCAACAGCCTGATCAACTCTATGTGAAGGAGATGTGTCGCACTGCATGAGGCAAATGGTGGTCACACCAGATACTGATTGTTTTTCTGATCCACGCCCCTGCCCTTTTTTAAACAACAGATGCATATCTGTATTCCCAGTCATGTGAAATCCATAGACTAGTGCCTAATTAATTTTTTTAAATTGACTGATTTCCTTATATGAACTGTAACTCAGTAACATCTTTGAAATTGTTGTATGTTGCATTTTATATTCTTTCTCAGTGTTATATAATCATCTAGTAATCTATAACTTTCATGTTATATTGGATAGAACCACATTGTTTTATATCACAGGGTTTTTCATGGCAACTGTGATTTAGTTTGTAAAACAGCATCTCCAGATGAACACAAAGCTAGATCAAGAAGCTCGGTCTGTATGGAAGGGAGACGTTAATTCCAGCCAACAGTATTTCATGTTCTTGATAGGCATGTCTGTTTTCTGTTTCAGGTCCGAGGTAATAAAGGCGATGTGCTCTATGTTTTGGATGCCAGTAACCCTCGCCATGCCAACTGGCTGCGTTTTGTCCATCAGGCGCCATCACAAGAGGAGAAGAACCTGGCAGCAATCCAGGTACAGGCCCACGCTGAAGATAGTAACACCTTCAGACGTATCTGCAGGGAGAGACACAGATAGAGCTGGATATCAGCACATATCTCTGAGTGAGAAGGGGAGAGAGAGAGAGGGAGAAGGAGAGAGAGAAATAAAGAGAGAGATGGACAGAGAGAAAGACTAGAAGAGAAGCGAGGGAAAGTTAGTGAGAGTGAGTTGAGATGGATAGTGAGAGTGAAATGAAGGGGAATGTGGATTTTTTTGTTTTGTCTGCCTGTGCAGACAGCTTGTAAGATTGCACCATGTGTTACTGATCAAGCCTGCCATATCAAAAGAAGATGTGAGGGTGGTTCTGTCTGATGACTGTATGAGTTGAGGTGTCTTTCACAGCTGTAAGTAACTCTCTCTCAAAGTGTCTGAACTTATTATGAAAATCTTCTCTAGTGCTTTGTGCATCCCTTACATTTCAATGTAACAAAACATGTCAGTCTGTGATTAAGATCAGATTAATTATATCCATAAACCCACAAACACATACAACCCATACACAATCAGATCTATTGGCCAAAGTCGTGAACACACACACACACACACACACACACACACACACACACACACACACACACACACACACACACACACACACACACACACACACACACACACACACACACACACACACACACACACACACACACACACACACACACACATGAGTCAGGGCTTGGCCTGGGATATCTCAGCTAGAGGAAAAATAAAAAACGTGGAAGAAGAGAGAATTTAGAAGGGAAGTAGAACAGAACCTGTGATCTTCTGGCTGAGGTTCTGTCATTAATGCCACAGTGCTAAAGTGTTCACTTGTTCAACGGTCATTCATGTGTGTTAGAGATCTGTGTTACATCAAAAGTTTAATTTATTGTGTTTCTCTGTTAAATTAATATATATGTGTATTTATAAATGCCTTATCCAAAAGAAAATGACGCTTTGATTTGATTAGACCGTGACCTTTAGGATGTGGAAGTTAATGACGACATGTTTAGGAGTTGGAGTGTTTGACCTTCAACCTTAATCAAGCCTCAGCAGATGAATGTCTAGGTTTATTGAGTTCAACCTTCAGCTACCCCTTTTTTCTGTGTGTGTGTGTGTGTGTGTGTGTGTGTGTGTGTGTGTGTGTGTGGGGGGGGGGGGGGGGGGGGGGATTGTGGTTCTGATCTCTCAGGATGGAGAGAATATCTTCTACCTGGCAGTGGACGACATTGAGACAGACACAGAGCTGCTGATAGGCTACCTGGACAGTGATATGGAGGAAGAGTCAGAGGAGGAGGAAGAGGAAATCATCAAATATGAAGATGAAAACAGCAAAGATGCCAAACATCTCGTTGAAATGGGTAAATGCCTAACAAAGTTTTACCTAAACCTTCATAAACAGTGTTTTGTCAGTCCAACAGTTTATGCTTGAAGTATGTAATGCTTGCACACACAGCTGATACTCACACACAGCTGATACTCACACACAGCTGATACTCACACAAAGCTGATACTCACACAAAGTTGATACTCAC
This sequence comes from Oncorhynchus clarkii lewisi, assembly GCF_045791955.1. Taxonomy (NCBI): domain Eukaryota; kingdom Metazoa; phylum Chordata; class Actinopteri; order Salmoniformes; family Salmonidae; genus Oncorhynchus; species Oncorhynchus clarkii. The sequence continues at coordinate 72,194,228 of NC_092151.1, read as the reverse complement.
ACACAGCTGATACTTGATACTCACACACAGCTGATACTTGATACTCACACACAGCTGATACTCACACACAGCTAATACTCACACACAGCTGATACTCACACACAGCTGATACTCACACACAGCTGATACTCACACACAGCTGATACGGCTGCATGTGTGTGTAATTTGTAATAATGACTGTATGTGTGCAGAGCTGGTGATCAAGAAGGAGGACCACCCGTGCCTGCTGTGTGAGAGCAGCTTCCCTAGCGAGGAGATCCTAGCAGCCCACCTCCAGAGCCTGCACCAGAGACCCAGTACTGAGGAGAAGGAGTACAAGTGCAGGAACTGTGGCAAGAAGTTCCCCATCAAACAAGCCCTGCAGCGCCAGTGTGTAGCCTACATCATCTCTCTACTCTAGTTACCTGACACTCTATTGAGTTACACAGAAGTATGCTACCAAGTGGATCATATAGTGGAACTGACAGATTTGCACACACTCAGTACATTTTCATACAACTGAATCAGCCTCTTTATTAGTTTTCTGATGTAGGACACCTGGAAATGTAGTAGTATTGCTGTTCATATCTTTATAGCCTACTCCTATCTGACTCTGTATACCTCCTTCATTTTGCCCTCAGTGTTCTGCACTGTGCGGAGACCCTGGGTCCTTCAGGAGACTCTTCCAGAGCCCACCACCAGTGTTCCCTCTGCTACATCACCTTCAGCTCAGAGTCCAGGTAGGCTTACATAACTAGATACGAACATACACATTAGCATAATATGTATACAGGGGCTGCCATCTGTTCCTGTGTATTTGAGTGACTGTGTCTGTATTTTCTGTGTGTGTGTGTAGTTATGACCAGCACAAGGAGGCGTGTAGAGGAGACGCCAGGTTCATCTGTAAGGCTGAGAGTTGTGGGAAGAAGTTCAAGAGCAAAGACTCTCTGAAGAAACACAAAGGGAACATCCACACAGGTTGGTCTCCGTCTCACAGACATGTATACAGACATATAGTCCACACTGGTGATGAAGTAAACTCAGCAAAAAAATAAACGTCCCTTTTTCAGGACCCTGTCTTTCAAAGATAATTTGTAAAAATCCAAATAACTTCACAGATCTTCATTGTAAAGGGTTTAAACACATGCTTGTTCAATGAACCATAAACAATGAATGAACATGCACCTGTGGAACGGTCGTTAAGACACTAACAGCTTACAGACGGTAGGCAATTAAGGTCACAGTTATGAAAACGTAGGACACTAAAGAGGCCCTTCTACTGACTCTGAAAAACACCAAAAGAAAGATGCCCATGCTGCAGATGTGGCCAGGGCAATAAATTGCAATGTCCGTACTGTGAGACGCCTAAGACAGTGCTACAGGGAGACAGGATGGACAGCTGATCATCCTCGCAGTGGCAGACCATGTGTAACAACACTTGCACAGGATCAGTACATCCAAACATCACACCTGCGGGACAGGTACAGGATGGCAACAACAACTGCCCGAGTTACACCAGGAACGCACAATCCCTCCATCAGTGCTCAGACTGTCCGCAATAGGTTGAGAGAGGCTGGACTGAGGGCTTGTAGGCCTGTTGTAAGGCAGGTCCTCACCAGACATCACCGGCAACAACGTCGCCTATGGGCACAAATCCATCGTTGCTGGACCAGACAGGACTGGCAAAAAGGTTTGTCTCACCGGGGTGATGGTCGGATCCGTGTTTATCGTCAAAGGAATGAGCGTTACACCGAGGCCTGTACTCTGGAGTGGGATTGATTTGGAGGTGGAGGGTCCATCATGGTCTGGGGCAGTGTGTCACAGCATCATCGGACTGAGCTTGTTGTCATTGCAAGCAATCTCAACGCTGTGCGTTACAGGGAAGACATCCTCCTCCCTCATGTGGTACCCTTCCTGCAGGCTCATCCTGACATGACCCTCCAGCATGACAATGCCACCAGCCATACTGCGCGTTCGGTGTGTGATTGCCTGCAAGACAGGAATGTCAGGTTTCTGCCATGGCCAGCGAAGAGCCCGGATCTCAATCCCATTGAGCACGTCTGGGACCTGTTGGATCGGAGGGTGAGGACTAGGGCCATTCCCCCCAGAAATGTCATGGAACTTGCAGGTGCCTTGGTGGAAGAGTGGGGTAACATCTCACAGCAAGAACTGGCAAATCTGGTGCAGTCCATGAAGAGGAGATGCACTGCAGTACTTAATGCAGCTGGTGGCCACACCAGATACTGACTGTTACTTTTGTTCAGGGACACATCTTTCCATTTATGTTAGTCACATGTCTGTGGAAATAGTTCAGTTTATGTCTCCGTTGTTGAATCTTGTTATGCTCATACAAATATTTACACGTTAAGTTCTCTGAAAATAAACGCAGTTGACAGTGAGAGGACGTTTCTTTTTTGCTGAGTTTTGAAACAAGTATCTGTTTTGATCTTTTAGCAGTCTGGTCAGTATAGGAGTGTGTAGGTGAGAGGGATGTGGTGTCGGCTCTATAAATGTGGCACACATGACTCGTAAATAAATGGGCCGTTCAATCAATTCTGTGCTTTTTGAGAAGTGTAACTTGGTCTAAAGAAAAATTTGATTTCACAAAATGTTAACATTCTGTTATAAAGAGCACATGGCTTTCCTAATAAAAAATGTGTTTTCCCATTTCGAGGTTAAATTAAGTGAATTACAAAAGTAAGTGCCTATTAAATGCCAAATAAGGTAACAGGGTTGATCGTAACAGGGTGAACCTGAAATCAACCATGAGTCCCGTTGTGACTGGGGGAATGGAAGCTTGTTGTGTGCAACAGGCAGTGGCAATTGCATGCAAGCTTCACAAAATATATCTAAACTATTTATATTTAAAACAGTTCTAGTTTGTCTATCTCTGTGTAACATGGTTGACGTGCTATGCTCGACCTGCTCAGTTTTACTCCACTAAACACCAGCAAATGGCCCAACAGAGTAGAACCAGCTGACCTGCTTTTACATGATGATTTGACTTTTAGATTTTCCATGTTTCTTGCATGTTTTCTTTTTTTAAATGAAAAGTTTTATCATATTTAGAGTTCAGAGTTCAGTTCATGTAGCAGGGTTGACTTTAAAATGAGGGACAGATGTAAATGAATCACTCATCACATGAAATAAATAATCATCTTCAGAAATAAATTTGTCTAAGCAACAAAATAACTAGGGATTTACAATCAAGGTGAAAACTTGGAGAAATGTTGGGGTTAAGTGTGTTAGACTCTTCCTAGAAGTCACAGAGGGTGCATGGAGGGACATAGAAATTCAAAATGATGTGGAAACAACGTTGATCTAACCAATATGTGGGCAATAGATGCAGACAGCCTTCATTAGTGACCCTGTCATGTTTATGTTGCATATTGGTTGCCCCCGACAGTCAGAAGAGAACATACATCTGGTAATTAAACTTTGACCTCGTGATTATCTGATAGAATGTGTGTATTTGCTTCCGATGGAATTGGCGTTGCCATGAGGTGAGTGATTATGCTGTTCACTAACATGTGGAATGCCCTAACCATTGTTGCTATTGCTAGCCACGACATCATCACAATGTAGATTGAGGCATGAAGAGCAGGATTGGTAACTCTGCTTGTCCAATCATTGTGTTTCAGGAAGTTCCAGGCGGAAGCTCATGTGCACCATCTGCAACAGGAAATGTTCCTCCTTACTGAACCTCCAGGAACATCGCAAGGTCAGGCTCCTACCTACTACCTCACTGTCTCACCTTTTCACTGCCTCTGTTTTACATGTATTCCTAGATGCGTTTGGATCCTTCAGAGATCTGGAAGGACTGGATAGGTGTAAGGTGTATGCTGTAATGGCTCCCAGTCCACTTAGCCCTCTGGTGTCCTGGGTCAGGTGTGTGTGGTTGGCTTCACACTGGCCATGTCTGTTCCTTTAAGCTCTATTTCCTCCATATCCCTCCATCTCTTTTTGTTCCATTTCTTTGTTCCCGTCCCCTAATCCCACGCTCTGTCTCCTGTCTCACTCTTCTTCTCTCTCAGAAGGAGGTTGGCTTTATGTTCAAGATGTTACATTTTCAGACCGTGTGACAGTAGAGAAAGTTTGGTTTTAATTTCACAAGCTCATCCCCACAGGCTCTCATGAAACCTAAGAGGCATGGTGAGTAGACTATAAGGCTTTAACCGTGGCGGCAGGATTCTACCTCTCAGAGATGGACCTTGAAAAATGACAGAACCACAGAACCATTATGTTACATTACTTTTAGAGATTAATGGAGGTAAGGTATTTCCATCACAAACTATTTCACAGTGAAGCATCTTTATATGCTTGAAGTGAATTATCTTGGAGAGTGTATTTGCAGAGTTATTTGATTGACTTGCAATTGGTTTGGCTTCCCATCCAAATGAGGATTTTATATTTATGACCCGTGAACCCAGCTGGTGTTTGGGTGAGGTTTCATGTTCCCTGTCAACATTGATCCAATAGATTAATCAGAAGACATTAATCCACTCTAATGAACTGAACAGCATCATAAGAGATTCATAATGAACACACTTCATCAGCAAAGGTTGTGTTACTATTAATCACTTAGACATGTTTAAATGATCTGTTCCAGAACTATCAGTCAATCAATCAGGTTTTTCTTATCTCCAAACTGCCACCCAATGTATTTGAAAAGGGAGAGTACATTGCCCTATTCTGACCTTTTCATGCTGCCAGTGCCAGTCCTATCCATTCTATACGTGGCACATGTGAACTTGAGAAAGGTTTAATAAGCTTTCCTGTATTACTGATGCTCTAATCATCAGTCTTTGTCTGTGAGAGAGGCTCTTTCCTCATTGACAGTAGACACAGAACATGTGTATTGATACAGGGAGATTTGGGTCAGTTGCCACCCGAATTCAATCAATGCTTCAGTCTTCTCTTGTATGAAGTAGTTTATTTGGTCATACTTACACAGCTCATATGTTACAGACTTCATTGGAACAGTCGTGTGCGGAGGTTAAAAAGACATGAAGCAAAGAAAGAGAAACATTGTTGGGCCAAAGTTCTGTAGAACAGAACACATGTCACAGCTGAGCTAGAGACAGACACTTCAGAACCCAGGATTATGATTCGCACTAGAGCACTCCAACTTAGCATAATGATACGTTTGCACAAAAGCTACTTAAACCAGTCATTATTAGAATTATCCTGGACTGCTCAATCTTTGAAGCTCTGAGCGGAGGAGCATTTCAGTCTCAGCATATTGTAGCATTAGGCAGAACAGCTATCAAATGTGCTATTATTCAAACCATGCTGAGAGCAGGAGAAGGATTCAAACTTTTCAGCTGTTTAATTATATTTCTGTGTGCTGACGTAATTGAGCAAGGAGTGAAAGAGTGTGTGTATGTGTGTCTGTGAATACTCCTCTGCCTGCAAGTGTGGAAAAGGTTACACATCAAGGTCATACATTGTCATTTACAGAACACAGCGTGTAGTGAAATCCATTATCTCTGTCTCTTACATAACCCCCCTGTATCTGGTCTGTTGGCTAATTTATGTATCTCCAGGTACATGAGGTATTCGACTGTGCTGCCTGCGACAAGAAATTCATCTCGACCAATCAGCTTAAGCGCCACATGATCACTCACTCAGGTAAGAGAGCACGCGCACACACACACACACACACACACACAGCTACACTCAGACATCGTATACTCTCTCTCTCTCTGTCTCTGGTTAGAGAAACGTCCGTATACCTGTGAGGTCTGCAGTCGTTGGTTCAAGCGTCTGGACCAGGTGACGGCCCATAAGATCATCCACAGTGAGGAAAAGCCCTACAAGTGTAAGCTGTGTGGGAAGGAGTTTGCCCACAGGAACGTCTACAAGAACCACAAGAAGGTGAACAGGGAGGGTCAGAAAGCTGTAGTCTCTTTTCAGAATGACAGAATGCTTCAACTACATAAAAGGTGGATGTGACAGATTTAAATGGGTGGTTTTTAATATGCAAGTTTTACTGATGGAGATAATGCTGAAACTTAACAAGCACATACATACACAAACTAACATACAAGCATACTCTCCCTGCTTCAGAGCTAACATTGTTAGACGTCTCTTCAGTGTTCATTGGGTTTCTGTGGCGTCTGTGGCCTGCCTCCCCCTGAAGACTTCCATATTTATTTAAGGGAATAGGATGTCACTCAGACAGACATGTGGGGTACACATAAACAAATGTACTTTGAACCTTAGCCCCTCAAGTCAACATACCAAATCAACCATGGGGCCTAACCCTAACTCTAACCCAAACCCCGATGCTCACACATCTGATCCCACATCAACACAGAGACAGGAGACAGCGCTCAGATTGAACCAAGAGAAGAGATGGAGATTTAGAGGGAGTGAGAGAATAGATGAGATGTACAGTGCATTCGGAAAGTATTCAGAGCCCTTGACTTTTTCCCCATTTTGTTATGTTACAGATTTATTCTAAAACAGATTCAATTATTTGTCCCCCTCATCAATCTACACACAATACCCCATAATGACAAAGTGAAAACAGGTTTTTAGAAATTTGTGCAAAATTATTTACAATAAAAAACAGAAACACCTATTTAAGTTTTCAGACCCTTTGCTATGAGACTCGAAATTGAGCTCAGGTGCATTCTGTTTCCATTGATCATCCTTGACATGTCTCTACAACTTGATTGGAGTCCACCTGTGGTAAATTCAATTGATTGGACATGATTTGGAAAGGCACACACCTGTCTAAATAAGGTCCCACAAAACCAAGCCATGAGGTCGAAGGAATTGTCCGTAGAGCCAGATTGTGCCAGAACCCGATGGTCACTCTGACAGAACTCTGGAGTTCCTCTGTGGAGATGGGAGAACCTTCCAGAAGGACACCACTCTCTGCAGCACTCCACCAATCAGGCCTTTATGGTAGAGTGGCCAGACGGAAGCCATTCCTCAGTAAAAGGCACATGACAGCCAGCTTGGAGTTTGCCAAAAGGCACCTAAAGGACACTCAGACCATGAGAAACAAGATTATTTGGTTTGATGAAACCAATTGAACTCATTGGCCTGAATGCCAAGCGTTAAGTCTGGAGGAAACCTGGCACCATCCCTATGGTGAAGCATTGTGGTGGCAGCATCATGCTGTGTGGATGTTTTTCAGTGGCAGGGACTGGGAGACTAGTCAGAATCGAGCGAAAGATGAACCAAGCAAACTACAGAGAGATCCTTGATGTAAACCTGCTCCAAAGTTCTCAGGACCTCAGACTGGGGGCGAAGATTCACCTTCCAACAGGACAATAAATCTAAGCACATAGCCAAGACAACACAGGAGTGGCTTCAGGACAAGTTTCTGAATGTCCTTGAGTGGCCCAGCCAGAGCCCGGACTTGAACCCGATCTAACATCTCTGGAGAGACCTGAAAATAGCTGTGCAGCGAGGCTCCCCATCCAACCTGACAGAGCTTGAGAGGATCTACAGATAAGAATGGGAGAAACTTCCCAAATACAGGTGTGCCAAGCTTGTAGCGTCATACCCAAGAAGACTCGAGGCTGTAATCGCTGCCAAAGGTGCTTCAACAAAGTACTGAGTAAAGGGTCTGAATACTTATGTAAATTAGATATTTCTGTTTTTTATTTGTGTTACATTTGCAAAAAAAATCTAAAAACCTGTTTTTGCTTTGTCATTATGTGGTGTTGTGTGTAGATTGATGAGGGAAAAAAACAATTTAATCAATTTTAGAATAAGGCTATAATGTACCAACATTTGGAAAAAGTCAAGGGGTCTGAATACTTTCCAAATGCAGTGTTTTTAGGGGGTGTCAGGGCCATTTAGGGGGTGTTAGCTCTGATAGCTGTCCTCACGAACTGACCGCATCATTAAATACTTATTTACTCTATATTAGTCAATTAAATAGAAAGGAAGGTGTAGGTTTTGATGGTCAGCTAACTGGTATGTTTATACCAAGATATGTAGAGAGGGGAAATCAGAGGTAGTTTTCAGTGATGTTGTGTACCTTAACCGTAAATGCTGTCCTGTTCTTTCGCCAGACTCACTCAGAGGAGAGGCCGTTCCAGTGTGAGGAGTGCAAGGCCCTGTTCCGCACCCCCTTCTCTTTACAGCGCCACCTGCTCATCCACAACAGTAAGTATGAGTTTGTTTGTGTATCTCTCAGAGTGTGAGACTGTAGCCACTAGTACCTACGTTCAGGGCCCCTACAACACATAGATGCTATAGCCCCTAGTTCAGACCTTGTTTTAGCATGAGATACTGAGGGCTTCCACAACCTCCTGGTCCTCTGTGTCGTGGTCCTCTTAGTCCTGAGTGTCATAGCCAGCCAGACAGACAGCCAGACAGCCAGACAGCCAGACAGACAGACAGACAGACAGACAGACAGACAGACAGACACAGTGGTCCTCCTAGTCCTGAGTGTCATAGCCAGCCAGATAGCCAGCCAGCCAGACAGCCAGCCAGCCAGACAGACAGACAGACAGACAGACACAGTGGTCCTTCTAGTCCTGAGTGTCATAGTCAGACAGACAGACACAGTGGTCCTCCTAGTCCTGAGTGTCATAGTCAGACAGACAGACAGACAGACAGAGTGGTCCTTCTAGTCCTGAGTGTCATAGTAAGACAGACAGACAGACAGACCGACAGACAGACACAGTGGTCCTCCTACTCGTGAGTGTCATAGACAGACAGACAGACAGACGCAGTGGTCCTTCTAGTCCTGAGTGTCATAGACAGACAGACAGACAGACAGACAGACAGACAGACAGACAGACAGACAGACACAGTGGTCCTTCAAGTCCTGAGTGCCATAGCCAGACAGACAGACAGACAGACAGAGTGGTCCACCTAGTCCTGAGTGTCATAGCCAGACAGACAGACACAGTGGTCCTCCTAGTCCTGAGTGTCATAGCCAGTCAGACAGACAGACACAGTGGTCCTCCTACTCCTGAGTGTCATAGCCAGACAGACAGACAGACACAGTGGTCCTCCTAGTCCTGAGTGTCATAGCCAGACAGACAGACACAGTGGTCCTTCTAGTCCTGAGTGTCATAGCCAGACAGACAGACACAGTGGTCCTCCTAGTCCTGAGTGTCATAGCCAGACAGACAGACAGACACAGTGGTCCTCCTAGTCCTGAGTGTCATAGCCAGACAGACAGACACAGTGGTCCTCCTAGTCCTGAGTGTCATAGCCAGACAGACAGACACAGTGGTCCTTCTAGTCCTGAGTGTCATAGCCAGACAGACAGACACAGTGGTCCTCCTAGTCCTGAGTGTCATAGCCAGTCAGACAGACAGACACAGTGGTCCTCCTAGTCCTGAGTGTCATAGCCAGACAGACAGACACAGTGGTCCTTCTAGTCCTGAGTGTCATAGCCAGACAGACAGACACAGTGGTCCTCCTAGTCCTGAGTGTCATAGCCAGACAGACAGACAGACACAGGGGTCCTTCTAGTCCTGAGTGTCATAGTCAGACAGACAGACACAGTGGTCCTCCTAGTCCTGAGTGTCATAGCCAGTCAGACAGACAGACACAGTGGTCCCCCTAGTCCTGAGTGTCATAGTCAGACAGACAGACACAGTGGTCCCCCTAGTCCTGAGTGTCATAGTCAGACAGACAGACACAGTGGTCCCCCTAGTCCTGAGTGTCATAGTCAGACAGACAGACACAGTGGTCCCCCTAGTCCTGAGTGTCATAGCCAGACAGACAGACACAGTGGTCATCCTAGTCCTGAGTGTCATAGCCAGACAGACAGACAGACACAGGGGTCCTTCTCGTCCTGAGTGTCATAGCCAGACAGACAGACACAGTGGTCCTTCTAGTCCTGAGTGTCATAGCCAGACAGACAGACACAGTGGTCCTCCTAGTCCTGCGTGTCATAGCCAGACAGACAGACACAGTGGTCCTCCTAGTCCTGAGTGTCATAGCCAGACAGACAGACACAGTGGTCCTCCTAGTCCTGAGTGTCATAGCCAGACAGACAGACAGACACAGTGGTCCTCCTACTCCTGAGTGTCATAGCCAGACAGACAGACAGACACAGGGGTCCTTCTAGTCCTGAGTGTCATAGCCAGTCAGACAGACAGACACAGTGGTCCTCCTAGTCCTGAGTGTCATAGCCAGACAGACAGACAGACAGACACAGTGGTCCTCCTAGTCCTGAGTGTCATAGCCAGACAGACAGACACAGTGGTCCTCCTAGTCCTGAGTGTCATAGCCAGACAGACAGACACAGTGGTCCTCCTACTCCTGAGTGTCATAGCCAGACAGACAGACACAGTGGTCCTTCTAGTCCTGAGTGTCATAGCCAGACAGACAGACAGACACAGTGGTCCTCCTACTCCTGAGTGTCATAGCCAGTCAGACAGACAGACACAGTGGTCCTCCTAGTCCTGAGTGTCATAGCCAGTCAGACAGACAGACACAGTGGTCCTCCTAGTCCTGAGTGTCATAGCCAGTCAGACAGACAGACACAGTGGTCCTCCTAGTCCTGAGTGTCATAGCCAGTCAGACAGACAGACACAGTGGTCCTCCTACTCCTGAGTGTCATAGCCAGACAGACAGACACAGTGGTCCTCCTAGTCCTGAGTGTCATAGCCAGACAGACAGACACAGTGGTCCTCCTACTCCTGAGTGTCATAGCCAGTCAGACAGACAGACACAGTGGTCCTCCTAGTCCTGAGTGTCATAGCCAGTCAGACAGACAGACACAGTGGTCCTCCTAGTCCTGAGTGTCATAACCAGTCAGACAGACACAGTGGTCCTCCTAGTCCTGAGTGTCATAGCCAGTCAGACAGACACAGTGGTCCTCCTAGTCCTGAGTGTCATAGCCAGTCAGACAGACAGACACAGTGGTCCTCCTAGTCCTGAGTGTCATAGCCAGTCAGACAGACACAGTGGTCCTCCTAGTCCTGAGTGTCATAGCCAGACAGACAGACACAGTGGTCCTCCTAGTCCTGAGTGTCATAGCCAGACAGACACAGTGGTCAGTGAGGACTGAGGAGCCCTACAGACAGTTGGTCTTGGCAGGATGGAGTCCTGCATGGTCTCCCAGTCTAGACCGATGACACAGAGATTGTGAAGCTCAAGGCATTTCCTGCTTGTGTCTCTGGAGACAGATCACTATTCACACAAATCACTAGGATACTGGGCCATGAGGCTGAGACTGGTATTATGTATCAGGTGTGTGTGTGTGTGTATGTGTGTGTGTGCGTGTGTGTATGTGTGTGTGTGTGTGTGTGTGTGTGTGTGTGTGTGTGTGTGTGTGTGTGTGTGTGTGTGTGTGTGTGTGTGTGTGTGTGTGTGTGTGTGTGTGAGAGAGAGAGAGAGAAGAGAAGAGAGCAAAGAGAATAAGAGAAACAGCATGTGGGAAGAAAGTATGGTAAAGTCTGGGGAGCCAGGCCCAGCCAATCAGAATGAGTTTTTCCCCACAAAAGGCCTTTATTACAGACAGAAATACACCTCAATTTCATCAGCTGTCCGGGTGGCTGGTCTCAGACAATCCCACAGCTGAAGAAGCCAGATGTGGAGGTCCTGGGCTGGCGTGGTTATGAGGCCGATAGGCATACTGCCAAATTATCTAAGACAACGTTAGAGCCGGTTTATGGTAGAGAAATGAACATTACATTATCTGGCAACATCCCCAGTGGACAGTCCTGCAGTCAGCATGCCAATTGCACGCTATTGCGTTGTGTGACAAAATTGCACATTTTAGTGGCCTTTTATTGTCCCCAGCACAATGTGCGCACCTGTGTAATGATCATGCTGTTTTATTAGCATATTGATATGCCACACCTGTCAGGTGGATCTTATTATCTTGGAAAAGGAGAACTCTCATTTGAGAGAAATAAGCTTTTTGTGCATAAAGAACATTTCTGGGATATTTTACTTCAGCTCATAGGATAGGATCACACATAGGATCAACAGTTTACATGTTGTTTATATTTTTGTTCATTATATATACAGAGAGAAAGAGACTAAATCTCTGTGTGTTTATGTGATGTCTCTGTTCACTTGTGTGTTCCGCTGTGAGAAAATGAAGAACAGCTATCATATCATTTTAACTTGAAATAAATATTACACCTTTACGTGGGGTCAATTGTCACTCAGTGGTAAGCCCTCAGTGTGAGTTATGATCCTCGGTGTGTGTGTGTGTGTGTGTTTGAGTATCCGTGTGTGAAGGCTTTATTGAATGAACAATAGCCCTTCATCTCTTCTCATAATCAATCATGTTTCTGAATGACTTAAAACCTCAGCATTAATGAAGCCTGTCCCTGACATGAATATTCATGGTGGAAGGTTTTTATGGGACCACTAGAGCGTTAATGGACACAGGCGTCTACTTGTGTCCCACTTTATTGTGCTGACCATCATGTTCCTTCTTTGTAATGGGAGAATTAACACACGTTTGGAGCCAGTACTCACTCTGCCAAGCAAACACACACTATCCAACCCACTGATCCCCCTGTAAAGCACTTCTCAACAATAGTCTCTGTTGTATGGAGTCACTGAGTTAAGGCGTGAGGAATAACACCAGGCTGCAGTTTATATGGCTCTGGTTGGGAACAGCTGAGAGTTCTGCTTTTGTTTAATGTCAGAGTGATGTCTGGTGTTTTTAATGTTTTTAAATGAATGAATAATTTGCTGGCTGCTTTTTAAAATGTAATTGCTGTTAAATAAGAGATCCATTCAAAGAGCAGGCAGCTGTGTATGTTCAGTGTCCGCCTCTTTCTGTCCTCTCCTGCAATCTGTGTTACTAGGGAAGGATTCAAAATGAGTGTCATTTTAGAAAAAGGTAAACAAATAAGTACTGTCCCGAACATTTGAAAATAACATTATAGGGAGCAGCAACGTAACACACAATGTTCTTTAGCCCATACAATTATCCCGTAGAAATAGTTTTCAGTCCTACTGTGAGGGAAAGTTCTGCTTTTAGAAGCATAATAATAGATCCATCTCTTCTCCTCCTCCCTAGAAAATAAGAGGATGCAGAAAAGAGACTATTGGAAAGTGTCTTTACTGTCATCTTTTGTCACTTCTCCAGGTGAGAGGACATTTAAGTGTGACCAATGTGATGCCACCTTCAAGAGAAAAGACACGCTCAACGTGCACATCCAGGTGGTACACGACGGACACAAGAAGTACAAGTGTGACCTGTGTGAGAAGGCCTTCGTCACCCCCTCTGTTCTCAAGAGCCACAAGAAGGTGAGTTCAGCAATCACTGCCAGTCTGACACACTGTAGAGCCCAGTCTAGACATTGTCAATCTTTAGTTAAAGGAAACTATAGGAAATAGAGATTGCTGTTCTCTTGTTATCTCTCTTAGGAACTAGGCTACAGTATATAGTCATCCTCCACCATTGGTCCCCATGCAGCCCAGGATTCATCCGGTCTCTGTTTGTAAATGACATATGGCATTTAGTCCATTAGCTCCACAGGGTTTCAAAGCACAGGACAGATCCCAGAGCAGATTACCAGCCTCAATATAACATTTAGTCCATTAGCTCCACAGGGTTTCAAAGCACAGGACAGATCCCAGAGCAGATTACCAGCCTCAATATAACATTGTCCGCTTGGGTTATTGATCAGATTGAGACCAAACTGTTTCTTGCCACAGAAAGACTAAAACATAACATGGCCTTAGTACAGTAGGACTGAAGACAGACAGGCACATGAGTTGTCTCTCTCCGGCCGGCCGATGTTCAGAAACTGTGGACTTCTGAGAGAGAGCTCTGCTCTGGCAGTGATTAAAGACAGGTGGCTGAGCCCAAGAGACCTGGCTGGGACTGAACACCAGGTGTCCCAAATGGCACCATTTGTCCTATATAGATCATATAGATATGGGTATAGGAAATAGGGTGCCGTTTCAGACGGGAAAGACACTGAGTACATGGCGCACTGTGTGTTGTACAACACTGTAGAGAGCACAGTGTTTATCCTCCATTTTCTATTCCGCTCATGACAGGAGAGTAAGGATCGTCTTGGTCCTGTCATCTGAGTTTCTTTTCCTCCAGGTGCTGTCTGAATGTCCTCTCCACTAACAGGTTGATCTGAACATCAACAGTAATGATGTGTTTCTCTGGCAGCCGTAGTTTAGTCTTCCTCTCAGAACATCCTGCAATTGACGTCAACATTATTCTTTAAGTCAGAGTTGTGTATAGGGGAGACTGGGGACAATTGTCAAATGTTTTGTATTTTAGGCCAGTCATTTTTTTTATATAAGAAACTTACATATGTCTCCTAATCATTCATACCATTTATAGGTCTATAACATGAAGCAGTCAGATAACATTATTGATTTCAATCTGAAATGTCCAGACGTTACATTTGCCCCTTGCCAAGGGCTGGGGCCAAATGTAACACCTAAAAAATTATGTACCGGCCGTTGTTGGCGGGAGAAGGTGAGGACCAATGCGCAGCGTAAGTGTCCATATTGATAATTTATTATCACGAGAACACTAAACAAAATAACAAAGGAGAATGAACGAAATGAAACCGTCCTGTCTGGTGTAGACACAAAACAGAAAACAATCACCCACAACTCAATGGTGAAAAACAGGCTGCCTAAGTATGGTTCTCAATCAGGGACAACGATTGACAGCTGCCTCTGATTGACAACCATACCAGGCCAAACACAGAAATAGAAAATCATAGGAAAACTAACATAGACAACCCACCCAACTCACGCCCTGACCCTACTAAAACAAAGACATAACAAAAGAACTAAGGTCAGAACATGACAAATAAACCCAAAAAATCACTTCACTTCAAAAACATTAATGTTTATGAATTATCATAGACACATGTAATGATTTTGCAAGAAATATGATTATTTATATGTACGTAACCAGTGTTTACAGTAACACCCCTGCTTGTGCATGGCCATTGGGTTCCTGTCAAAACATTTGAATAGTTTGATGGTGCTCAGTGATATCTGTTTACAACTTATTTGGCACTCTACAGGACCCCAAGGATAAAGTTAGTTTTTGTACAATGAATGTGTAATTCATACAATTCTAAAGTAAAAAAAAAAAGCTTAATTTGGCTGCTTGGCTCAGGTTCATTTTAACACTGTGTTACAATTGCCCCCAACCCAGCAGCCATGACAACGCCTCATGTGCCTAGAAAGAGACAACAATAGTGACACATGTCAATCATGTTAATGTTTAGTCAACATACAGTATAGTGATAAAAATGATGCTAGTTTGAATTCTTGAACATGAATGCTCAGGACAGTAAAATAAAAATACAGCTGGTCAAAAACATAGTGAGAGCCGGGAGAGAACCTGAATGGAGATGTAATGATAGACTTTCATCACTCTAGTGTTTCTGTGGAGAAATTCAAGGTTTAACAATTGCCCCCGTTCTCCCCTACATGGAGCGTGTGTTTTCTCTCTCTCTGCCATGCAGTGTGTGCCGTCAACACTGTGAACCATCAGATCCTCCTCTTCACCCTCAGGGCTGGGCGTCTCAGGCTCTGCACTTTCTTGGATTGCATCCTACCAGGCAGGCTGCTCCTACCAGGTGACATGGAGAGGATCTGTGTCTGCACCACATAGTCTCCTCCTCACTACTGGTGTCCCCCAGGTCTCTTGGTCCTTTCCTCTTCTCTCTCTACACCAAGTCCCTCGACTCTGTCATATCATCACATGGTCTCTTTTCTCATTGCTATGCGGATGACACTCAACTACTTTTCTCTTTCCCCCTTCGGACACCCAAGTGACGACACGCATCCCTGCGTACCTGGCCAATATCTCAGCTTGGATGTCGGCCCACCACCTCAAGCTCAACCTCGACAAGACTGAGCTGCTCTTCCTCCTGGGGAAGGACCTGCCTGCTCAAAGACCTCTCTATCACAGTTGACAACTCCACAGTGTCGCACTTCCAGAGTGCAAAGATCCTTGGTGTGACCCTGGACAACACCCTGTCGTTCTCTGCAAACATCAAAGCATTGACTCACTCCTGCAGGTACAACATCCGTAGAGTACAACCTTTCCTCACACAGGAAGTGGCGCAGGTCCTAATCCAGGCACTTGTCATCTCCCTTCTGGCTGGGCTCCCCGATGGTGCCATCAAACCACTGCAATTTATCTAGAACGCTGTAACCTTCCCAAGTTCTCACATGTCACCCTGCTCCTCCCATGTCACCCCGCTCCTCCCATGTCACCCTGCTCCTCCCATGTCACCCCGCTCCTCCCATGTCACCCCGCTCCTCCCATGTCACCCTGCTTCTCCCATGTCACCCTGCTTCTCCCATGTCACCTCGCTCCTTCCTCACACTACACTTCCAGTAGAAGCTCACATCCACTACAAGACCATGGTACTTACCTACGGAGCAGCAAGGGGAACTGCACCTCCCTACCATCAGGCTCTGCTCAAACCCTACACCCCAACCCGAGCACTCCGTTCTGCCACCTCTGGGCCTTTTTGGCACCATGGGAAGGTAGCAGAGTCCCTGCCCATCTTCTGAAAGCACCTGAAACCCTACCTCTTCAAAGAGTATCTTAAATAATCCGCCTCCTCACCTCAACCTCCCCCCCTTTTATTATCTCTGACTTTGCTGATAGCTACTTCATTGAAAAAAAAATTAACTTATTATGACTGTGATATGTGGTTGTCCCACCTAGCTATCGAAATATGAATGTACTAATTCTGGATAAGAGCGTCTGCTAAATGACTCAATTGTAAAATGGTAGAATGTACAGTACCGCTATATTGTTTTTGTTTTGTGTGTGAAGAAATGACAGCGGTTTTAGCCAAGTTATTCATGTCACATCCATATTACAAGGATGGTTTAATGATTACGTCTAACCCCAATACCTTGAAAAGTTTTGTTTTGGAACATAATGTTCCATAGGGAAAACTATATGAAGCTTTTTATGAAGTAAGAAGACCAGTGATATTTCTCCTTGTCCTTCAAACAACAAACCAAACAATTGTACATTGAGGCATCTGGAAGACATCTGTCTGTGTGAGAGAGAGGGAGAATGAAGGAAAGGGCTTATGTAACATAACGCCGGTGGCGTGGGATGCAGGGGGTGATGGGGGATGCAGGGGGTGGTGTGGGATGCAGGGGGTGATGGGGGATGGAGAGAAGAGGAGGATAGAAAGGGGGTACTCCTGTCTATATTGTTGTACTGCTGTTTAAACTGTCACTCAGCATTTGAGCTTCTTATACTTGTGTTTATTCTGTGGAATTGACATCAGGCCAGCAGCAGAATTCTCAACATACCTACCTTTCAGCAGAGAGTAAGAAAGAGAGGGAGTGAAGGAGGAAAGAAAGAGGGTGAGAACATTTAGGCTTGCTGGGTGCAGCACACTCCTCTCTTTGTACACATTCTCCTTTATGCATACATACAGTGGGACAAAAAAGTATTTAGTCAGCCACCAATTGTGCAAGTTCTCCCACTTAAAAAGATGAGAGGCCTGTAATTTTCATCATAGGTACACTTTAACTATGACAGACAAAATGAGAAAAAAAATCCAGAAAATCACATTGTAGGATTTTTTATTTATTTATTTGCAAATTATGGTGGAAAATAAGTATTTGGTCAATAACAAAAGTTTATCTCAATACTTTGTTATATACCGTTTGTTGGCAATGACAGAGGTCAAACGTTTTCTGTAAGTCTTCACAAGGTTTTCACACACTGTTGCTGGTATTTTGGCCCATTCCTCCATGCAGATCTCCTCTAGAGCAGTGATGTTTTGGGGCTGTTTTTTTTCTATGGGGTTGAGATCTGGAGACTGGCTAGGCCACTCCAGGACCTTGAAATGCTTCTTACAAAGCCACTCCTTCGTTGCCCGGGCAGTGTGTTTGGGATCATTGTCATGCTGAAAGACCCAGCCACGTTTCATCTTCAATGCCCTTGCTGATGGAAGGAGGTTTTCACTCAAAATCTCACGATACATGGCCCCATTCATTCTTTCCTTTACACGGATCAGTCGTCCTGGTCCCTTTGCAGAAAAACAGCCCCACAGCATGATGTTTCCACCCCCATGCTTCACAGTAGGTATGGTGTTCTTTGGATGCAACTCAGCATTCTTTGTCCTCCAAACACGACGAGTTGAGTTTTTACCAAAAAGTTATATTTTGGTTTCATCTGACCATATGACATTCTCCCAGTCTTCTTCTGGATCATCCAAATGCTATCTAGCAAACTTCAGACGGGCCTGGACATGTACTGGCTTAAGCAGGGGGACACGTCTGGCACTGCAGGATTTGAGTCCCTGGCGGCGTAGTGTGTTACTGATGGTAGGCTTTGTTACTTTGGTCCCAGCTCTCTGCAGGTCATTCACTAGGTCCCCCCGTGTGGTTCTGGAATTTTTGCTCACCGTTCTTGTGATCATTTTGACCCCACGGGGTGAGATCTTGCGTGGAGCCCCAGATCGAGGGAGATTATCAGTGGTCTTGTATGTCTTCCATTTCCTAATAATTGCTCCCACAGTTGATTTCTTCAAACCAAGCTGCTTATCTATTGCATATTCAGTCTTCCCAGCCTGGTGCAGGTCTACAATTTTGTTTCTGGTGTCCTTTGACAGCTCTTTGGCCTTGGCCATAGTGGAGTTAGGAGTGTGACTGTTTGAGGTTGTGGACACCAGGTGTCTTTTATACTGATAACAAGTTCAAACAGGTGCCATTAATACAGGTAACGAGTGGAGGACAGAGGAGCCTCTTAAATAATAAGTTACAGGTCTGTGAGAGCCAGAAATCTTGCTTGTTTGTAGGTGACCAAATACTTATTTTCCACCATAATTTGCAAATAAATTCATTAAAAATCCTACAATGTGATTTTCTGGATTTTTTTTCTAATTTTGTCTGTCATAGTGGAAGTGTACCTATGATGTACCTACCTCTCATCTTTTTAAGTGGGAGAACTTGCACAATTGGTGGCTGACTAAATACTTTTTTGCCCCACTGTATAGTGCCCCCCAGTCTGGAGTTCAGAGAATAGACTGACCTGAGTGTGTTTGAGGAGCAAGGGGAGAAAGCGGGAGGAGGAGAGGAATGCAAGCAGAGCAGATCTATCTGGTCTCCACCCTACGCCTCACCCTCCTGGCTCTTTGTCTCTAATGAGATGCCTGCATCGTTTGTATTCTTTAATCCAGCTTCCAGGAGAAAGACTTAATTGAAACCACTAGTCAGCCTGTAGGGTTCCCATGTAGAGCCTGTAGAGTTCAGAGCCTGTATAGTTCTCATTGGAGAGCCTGTATTATTATTTGACCCTGCTGGTCATCTATGAACATTTGAACATCTTGGCCATGTTCTGTTATAATCTCCACCCGGCACAGCCAGAAAAGGACTGGCCACCCCTCATAGCCTGGTTCCTCTCTAGGTTTCTTAGGTTATGGCCTTTCTAGGGAGTTCTTCCTAGCCACTGTGCTTCTACACCTGCATTGCTTGCTGTTTGGGGGTTTAGGCTGGGTTTCAGTACAGCACTTTGTGACATCAGCTGATGTAAGAAGGGCTTTATAAATACATTTGATTGATTGATTAATTTATTGATTGTAGAGTTCAGAGCCTCTACAGTTCTCATTAGAGCGCCTGTAGAGTTCAGAGCCTGTATAGTTCTTATTGGAGAGCCTGTAGAGTTCAGAGCCTGTATAGTTCTCATTGGAGAGCTGTAGAGTTCAGAGCCTATAGAGTTCCCATTGGAGAGCCTGTAGAGTTCAGAGCCTGTATAGTTCCCATTGGAGAGCCTGTAGAGTTCCCATTGGAGAGCCTGTTGAATTCAGAACCTATAGAGTTCCCATTGGAGAGCTGTAGAGTTCAGAGCCTATAGAGTTCCCATTGGAAAGCCTGTAGAACTCAGAGCCTATTGAGTTCCCATTGGAGAGCTGTAGAGTTCCCATTTTAGAGCCTGTTGAATTCAGAACCTATAGAGTTCCCATTGGAGAGCTGTAGAGTTCAGAGCCTATAGAGTTCCCATTGGAGAGCCTGTAGAGTTCAGAGCCTGTATAGTTCCCATTGGAGAGCTGTAGAGTTCCCATTGGAGAGCCTGTTGAATTCAGAACCTATAGAGTTCCCATTGGAGAGCTGTAGAGTTCCCATTGGAGAGCTGTAGAGTTCCCATTGGAGAGCTGTAGAGTTCAGAGCCTATAGAGTTCCCATTGGAGAGCCTGTAGAGTTCAGAGCCTGTATAGTTCCCATTGGAGAGCCTGTTGAATTCAGAACCTATAGAGTTCCCATTGGAGAGCTGTAGAGTTCCCATTGGAGAGCTGTAGAGTTCCCATTGTAGAGCTGTAGAGTTCCCATTGGAGAGCTGTAGAGTTCCCATTGGAGAGCTGTAGAGTTCCCATTGGAGAGCTGTAGAGTTCCCATTAGAGAGCTGTAGAGTTCCCATTGGAGAGCCTGTTGAATTCAGAACCTATAGAGTTCCCATTGGAGAGCCTGTAGAGTTCAGAGCCTATAGAGTTCCCATTGGAGAGCTGTAGAGTTCAGAGCCTATAGAGTTCCCATTGGAGAGCTGTAGAGTTCAGAGCCTATTGAGTTCCCATTGGAGAGCTGTAGAGTTCAGAGCCTATAGAGTTCTCATTGGAGAGCTGTAGAGTTCCCATGAACACCAGTGTCTAGTAACAGTGTCTAGTTGCAGTGTGGTCTGGTCTTTCAGTGGGGTAGATGCTCCCAGTGCTGAACAGGGTCTCTGGTTAAATGACTGACATCAAATATTTGTCAGAAGATCACCCTTGAATTCACCCTGCATGAGGTCAACTTTGAGTATTTTTTTGTTGTTGTTGACAATATACAGTATGTTAAACAACTTTGATCATTTATCCAACACTTTATTAAAAATACTTTGTAAATGGTATATAACCATGGGGCATTTAACTGGACTTTAAGAGCTTCTCTCTTTAGTATCCAAGTGTATTAGCAGTGCTCATAGTATCCAAGTGACGGGTATGCTCTATCAGTGATCACTGTGTGCTCTGTAATGAGGCAAAGTTGTACCACTGCATGTTCCAATTGTCTTTCCTAAATACAAACAAGATGTTTTCTGATCTTTTCCAGACGCACACAGGGGAAAAGGAGAAGATCTGCCCATATTGTGGACAGAAGTTTGCCAGCAACGGAACTTTGAGGGTTCACATCCGCAGCCATACAGGTCAGTCGGCCTCCCATAACCGGTCATTTGGACAAATTCAACTATATTGTCCTAATTGTTTGGTTAAATTCATCAACTGTCATTGAACATCACAAACTGTAAAATGGTGTGAGATCGCCCAATCCAATCTACCAGATCCACCCTATCAGCCCGCTAGCCTGCTCCCCAGAGCTCAGAATGGTAACAGTGTCCCAGAGTGGATGTTCATTAAACTGCCTTGAACTGGAGCGCTACACATTCCTGTGTGTTTCCTTACCAACAGACTAGTGCAGAGACCTGGCACAGTCACACACTCCTTCCATCTACCCCTCCCTCCCTTTTTTTATTTCTCTACTTCTACTTGTCTTTTTGGCTCTTGCCTCTCTCCCACTTAGACTCTCCCCTGTCTTTCCCCACTGATCTTTCCTGTTCTCTCCCCTGTCTTCCCCCACTGATCTTTCCTGTTCTCTCCCCTGTCTTCCCCCACTGATCTTTCCTGTTCTCTCCCCTGTCTTCCCCCACTGATCTTTCCTGTTCTCTCCCCTGTCTTCCCCCACTGATCTTTCCTGTTCTCTCCCCTGTCTTTCCCCACCGATCTTTCCTGTTCTCCCCTGTCTTTCCCCACTGATCTTTCCTGTTCTCTCCCCTGTCTTCCCCCACTGATCTTTCCTGTTCTCTCCCCTGTCTTCCCCCACTGATCTTTCCTGTTCTCTCCCCTGTCTTTCCCCACCGATCTTTCCTGTTCTCCCCTGTCTTCCCCCACTGATCTTTCCTGTTCTCTCCCCTGTCTTTCCCCACCGATCTTTCCTGTTCTCCCCTGTCTTTCCCCACCGATCTTTCATGTTCTCTCCCCTGTCTTCCCCCACTGATCTTTCCTGTTCTCCTCTTGTCTTACCTGTATGTGAGATTGAATCCTCACTCCAGTCATGCCACATACATCCTCTCAGGCTACGTAGCTCCCAACAAACAATGGTGATTTCCATTCCCCAATCCCCTTAATCTGTAGATTGTGTTTGCAGCTTTTTAGTACACAAGATTTTCCATGGGCTTTTCTGCCATTGAGATCCAAAGTAAACACATAATCACTAGTGCATCAATCACTATCACGACCATCACTACTATCACTGACCACCATCCAATTGAATGAATTATGTCCCGTTTTCCAGTCATATATACCTAATCAGGGCTCTATGATTAAGGAATCAAATGCCTTTTGACTGTTTTTATAATGTGCTAATTTATCTATGACTAAATATCTATTAACCTAATGCCTATTCCTACTTATTTAGGTAAGGATTTAGTCTGAAACCATTTCATTGCTAGCTCAGTTCTACTCACCCTCTCTATAGGTTCCAAAGGCACAAAATAAAGAGTGTGTGTGTGTATCTGGTTTGTGTGTGTGTGTGTGGCAGTGTGGAACATGGATGAGGCTGTTTGTATTTATATAGAACAAACCAAAGAGCGGGGCTGTGGGGGAATGCAGCGTGAGGGGTGGGAGCGGAGGGGACACCTCAAAGAAAGAAAAGGGGAAAGAGAGAAGAGAGAGAAAAGACCACTCCAAGAAAGCATACAGCGGGATGACCCTTGACCCTGACTGGCTGTAAATCTGTCCTCTCATTCTATAGCCCAGAACTCACTTGACCAAGCTTTTGTTGTTTCTTGTGTAAAGAAAGTTGAGGAAAAGTGTGAGTTATTCCCATAAAAAAAATACTCAACAAGGCTACTTTTTTTCTCTTACATTGAGGAGTTATTTGTTGGGCATACATACTGTTCTTTCCAGAACAGCTTTTAAGTGTTAGTGTAGCATTATGCATGAACTATACAGGGAATGCATAGTGTGGGCTTACAAATGATGCTGTATGAACTGAACCAGTAATGGGGGTATTTTAATTGGGGTAGAGTATCTCCCTTCTAGTGGCATTTGACCTCTCTGCAGGTAGGAAGACAGAGGTATGACTAGAGCATGTCTGTTAGGTTTTGTTAAGTACAGTTAAAAAATAAGGACACTTATCATGTCCTGTAAAACAAACTGTGTAAAAAAACAAGACATTTGTGAAAGACTTGTGTTGTCTCTGTACACTACTAGGTGTCGTTTTGTTCATGTGGCTGCTAGTTCTGTAAATAAACCTTTAACGTGGCATCTCTCCCTGTCAATAATCTCCTTAAAGGAAGCCCCCAGCTGAGGTCAAAAGCCTGTATGTTGACAGCCTCTCTAGATGGTAAAAAGTTAAACGCCTGTTATTCTTTGATTTACCAGTGTCCCTTCACAGGAACAGCACAGCTTCACTTATTTACCTGATACACAATAAACACACTGGATGATTTGCAAAGTTTTGTCACAGCAGGTATTTTCGCCCCTGGGAGCAGGGACACTGGTAATCACTGTTTCACTGGACACTGGTAATCACTGTTTCACTGGACACTGGTAATCACTGTATCACTGGACACTGGTAATCACTGTATCACTGGACACTGGTAATCACTGTATCACTGGACACTGGTAATCACTGTTTCACTGGACACTGGTAATCACTGTTTCACTGGACACTGGTAATCACTGTATCACTGGACACTGGTAATCACTGTATCACTGGACACTGGTAATCACTGTTTCACTGGACACTGGTAATCACTGTTTCACTGGACACTGGTAATCACTGTATCACTGGACACTGGTAATCACTGTATCACTGGACACTGGTAATCACTGTTTCACTGGACACTGGTAATCACTGTATCACTGGACACTGGTAATCAATGTTTCACTGGACACTGGTAATCACTGTTTCACTGGACACTGGTAATCACTGTTTCACTGGACACTGGTAATCACTGTATCACTGGACACTGGTAATCACTGTTTCACTGGACACTGGTAATCACTGTATCACTGGACACTGGTAATCAATGTTTCACTGGACACTGGTAATCACTGTTTCACTGGACACTGATAATCACTGTATCACTGGACACTGGTAATCAATGTTTCACTGGACACTGGTAATCACTGTTTCACTGGACACTGGTAATCACTGTTTCACTGGACACTGGTAATCACTGTTTCACTGGACACTGGTAATCACTGTATCACTGGACACTGGTAATCACTGTTTCACTGGACACTGGTAATCACTGTTTCACTGGACACTGGTAATCACTGTATCACTGGACACTGGTAATCAATGTTTCACTGGACACTGGTAATCACTGTTTCACTGGACACTGATAATCACTGTATCACTGGACACTGGTAATCAATGTTTCACTGGACACTGAAAATCACTGTTTCACTGGACACTGGTAATCACTGTTTCACTGGACACTCTGGTCATCACAGAATTGTAAAAACTATTTTGTAGAGGTTATGTATTAACTCTAATAATTGAATTTATAGCACACTTTGAATTGAAAAACAACCGAAGTGCTCCATTGAATGCACTAATAGTATGGCCTGTTTATGAGGAAATGAATGGCCATCCCATTAATTTTGGATGTTGTTTGGCTAACATATAGTAACATGGAATTTAGCTGTTGATTGATTCACAAGCATTATTCCAGGCAGACAGAGCGGGTGGGACACTTCTCCCCAGAGTACTGCGGGTGATGTCATGGGCATCCAGGGGACATCCTCCACCAAACTCCATGTCTGAAAGTCCCAATCAGAAATCCTTCCATTCTACATTGAAAAGTGGAAGGGGGTGGGGACATTACAGGTGATTCCAGATAATATTAAGTATTAATTCACCAGATGATTCATCTTGGCATAAAACTGGTGTAAATGCAAATGAGCATAAATAGATAATTGGTCAGTGTGACTGACCAGCGTGCAGTGATGTTATATGGTAGTCCTGGGGTTGACCAAGGTGCTTACGCCAAAGGAAATGTTTACAAAACCCAGTGGCATGAGTGTTACTGACATCATAGCAAATGTCATAGTTTAACGCTCGCAAATTGTCACTTGTGGAATTACCCAGTTCAACTATTTAGTGTCTCTAAACAGAGAAGTTCTTTGTGTGAGATTTTATATTTTGGATTACGTTTCTGGAATTGCAATATTTAGGGTTCCAAATGTATGATTGGCTCAACCTACGTACATTAAAATGGTGAACTTTGCAGTTATTGGTTAAACATGGAGATTAATTGGTAGTTTAGTTTAAAAAATCTGTGTCTGTGCAAGATACAAGAGAAGTAAAATGTTTGAGTCATTCCACCCATGACCCATCCCTCTGCATGATGTGTGTAAAGATATGGTACTGTTTGTCATTATAAAGACAGTGAAGCAGATGTCTTGAGTTTCCATCTGAGAGTCCAGACCAGAGCGAGGAGTGGCTCTGTGTCTTCTGGACTGAAACGATGGATAATTCTAAGGGAAATGTACTCTGCTGGAGACCAGTGTCTTGACAGTTGTTAAGTATGCAGTAGTGTCTCTGGTCACAACATGCAGTTCAAATGTACATCTGGCAGACCTCTGCAAAACACTGGAGGACCACTTATTTATGGCTGTTTGTCTCTGTGTTTTTGTCAGCTGATGATCAGCTGAGAACATGATGTCATGTTGATATCTGAGGTCCCCTGGTTCTAATAGTACAGTTTGTCCCAGAGACAAGTTTCTCTCCTCATCTCCTCCTCTCCTCCTCTATTAAGGCCTAAGGAGGTTAGTTTCCACTGAACAAGGTGTATGGTGAGGGTAGTTTTAAGGTATGGATCATTGTGGTGTGTGGGTGTGTGGTAGAGCTGAGGGCAGGGCGTGAAGTTCTGTGATACAGGTACTCTCACATGGGCCAGTTTAAGAGATATGTTTGAGGAAGTAGAGCAGTCTTTGGAGGCCCTGGTCATAATGGCAAGGCCAAGTGTAAAGTTGTTGAGTGTTTCTGGGGCTGATCAAAGGCAAATTGCTTATCGGATAAAACAGATCGATATCACATTACCTCAGTGGCCCCTGCCTGCATGCAGAGCGAGGCAGAGAGAGAGATGGGGCCGGGGAGCGCCAGTGTCTTGCTGGACTGGAGGAAGCCAGGAATACATTTCTGATGGACAGCGATAATGTCTTTCAGACTAGGGCCTGGAGCTACAAAGCGTTCTCCGTAACACGAACGCTGTGTGGCAGACATGCGACGAGCAAGACCATCTGCTTACCAGACACACACACACACACACACACACACACACACACACACACACACACACACACACACACACACACACACACACACACACACACACACACACACTGTTAGGGGTGCCAAACGGATCGATTAGCAGACAAGGGGTGTAAGGAGCACAGTGGGGGGTGGGTGGCAGAGAGACACCCAGGGTCACAGAGAGATGGTGTCCCATTTCAGCGCATACTAAATCAGTTACCATCTCCACCACACAGAGCCCAGCCTCACCACATAATCCCCAACAATCTAGATAATAAGTGGATGGTTTCCAGTTACATTACTGTTCAACTGAAAGGACATAGCGCCTCTCATATGAACCATGTCACCTCAAGGAAATTATTCCTGAAATGATTGCTATTGGTTCTGCTCCGTGTTTGTATCCTGTAAAGGATTGAGCTGATCTTTTTGGGGTATTCTGGTCGTCAGGCGTGTGTTAGAGAGAGCTGATCTGGTTTGGTGTGAGGGGTGCCAAAGGGTTGGGGTTGTGTGTCAGTCAACTGTGGAATGAGGATAACGTTACTGAACATTTACGTAAGTTTGATCCTAGTGACCACATTTTACCCTGCTGTTAACAATGATGAGGACTAATGCTCCGTTTGCAGAGTGTGGGTGTCTGTACAGTATATCAGTTTATACTCAGCCTGCTCCTCTGCCCCTACTGAGAGGGATGCGCTGCAAGCCGCAGAGCAGAGGCAGTCAGAGCACGCTACCACACTGTATCAACCATATTAGAACACACAAATGCCTTCTCTAGGGCTCCCCAAGGAAAGGACCAGCCTTACCCTGATACCCCATCATGCTACATAACAGACAGATTCTTTCTCCTCTGTGAGAGATGGCACATCTGGGACTCAGATTTTCCTGTTTGTCAACAAAGGCATCCTAGAGGCTGAAATTGAGCAGAACAGGGATTTTATCGGGGGATGTGATTTTGAGCTGCCCTCTGCTCATGTTTCTGAATGTGTGATCATTCTACACTGTACATGAGGCCTGTTGTTAACCCTTTACAAACTATATGTTGGATGGATAAGACAGGACGGTCTGGTGCGCCCATTCTACCTCTGTGGCCACTCCTGGTTTATGGGGTTTTGGGTCTCCTGAGTGGCGCAGTGTTCTAAGGCACTCAGTGCCAGAGGCGTCAATACAGACACCCTGGTTTCAGGCTGTATCACAACCGGCTGTGATTGGGAGTCCCATAGGGCGGCACACAATTGGCCCGGCATCGTCCGGGTTTGGCCGATGTAGGCCGTCATTGTAAATAAGAATTTGTTCTTAACTGACTTGCCTAGTTAAATAAAGGTTAAGTAAAAAAAATAACATTTATAAGGACAGCAAAGTGATAGCTAGCCTGGTTTTAATAAAAATGTACTGGGTTGGAAGAAATGGGCAGACACACAGACACAAATGAAAACAAACCAGTAAAATCCCACCCTTGAGTTAGAGGAGACTTAAACAGATTTGACACTCTGAAACATGACAAATATTTTTTTTCCTCCCCAGAAAATGAGTGAATCTGTAAAGGATGCAGCCTTGCGGGCTAGTCCACTCCCAATGAAGTCTGGTAATAGAAGACCGACAGGAATAGTGTTTAACCCAAAACCACATCATCTCGTACAGCACAAGGTGGATGTGAATGACATTCACCTGGAAGCTCAGTTTAAAACCTGTCTAAGTTGTGTCTGTGGTGAAATAGACCCAAACAGAGCTAAATGTTTGTTATGGGTGGTATTTCTCTGCTGTGTACTCTTTCTCTCTCTGGGTGGTTGTGGTTCCTCTGATTGAATAAGCATCCCTGCATGTTAACTCTCCATCTCTCGAGGACACTCACCTTATTACATACAAGAGCAAAACATCCCCCTCATCAATTCCTCCTCTATCTGATTAAAGAAACTATCTTTTTCTCTTTGACAATTAGTCACTAAAGAGAGATTATGCTACAACAGAATGAATGAGAAATTTGATTTTTGTACCCGCAAGGACACACACACACAGAGTCATCTGTATCCCTCTTAAGGCAGTGTTTTATTAAGTTAGCATTTAGCTGTTTCACGTCTCCCCCTGGATCAGCTCCGTTAACACCAGCAGGAGCAGCTCTTGTTCAGAAGGGACTCATTCTGTCCAAAATAAACTGATTCCATTACCCCAGAAATGAGCCGAATTTCACTGTCTTTAGTTTCATACCTTGGTGTTTCCTTGTGTTACCTGGTCGTGACTGTTGAGGTGTAGTTAACAATAACTTACTGTGAGCCTCTGTGAAAGGAATATTCTGCCTCTGACTTCAATAGTTCAGAACCAGCAACATAGCTGTGGTGGAACCCCAAAATACTTCCTTACATGTATTGTACTGTATTTTCCCTTGGAACGGTTATTTTCTTTGCATTTATATTGGTTACCTCATCTTCCATATATAGGTTGGTAATCAGTGCTGGTTGTGCTATCTGGGCTGAGGATCAGCTCAGGGGTAAATAGATCCACGTGTCTGCCGGCTCTTTGACTGACAGCCTGTCACATCCTCTTTGCCATCTTACGGAGCGTGCTCAGATAGGAACTCAGGGAGTTAGGCTGGCCTGCCTTTGATCCATTGGGCCCAGGCTTAGCTCAGCTACACTGGGCCAGGCCAGCCTGTGTACGTACGGG
Source organism: Oncorhynchus clarkii lewisi (assembly GCF_045791955.1). Lineage (NCBI taxonomy): Eukaryota > Metazoa > Chordata > Actinopteri > Salmoniformes > Salmonidae > Oncorhynchus > Oncorhynchus clarkii. The sequence continues at coordinate 72,165,371 of NC_092151.1, read as the reverse complement.
TTGTAGGGATGTGACAAATAGATAATTTTTCTTTACATTTAACATCAGCACAATAACTGTTTGTCAGGAGCTTCATGAAATGGGTTTCCATTGCCGAGCAGCCGCACAAGCCTAAGATCACCATGCGCAATGCCAAGTGTCGGCTGGAGTGGTGTAAAGCTCGCCGCCATTGGACTCTGGAGCAGTGGAAACACGTTCTCTGGAGTGATGAATCACGCTTCACCATCTGGCAGTCCTGATGGACGAATCTGAGTTTGGTGGATTCCAGGAGAACACTACCTGCCCAAATGCATAGTGCCAACTGTAAAGTTTGGTGGAGGAGGAATAATGGTCTGGGGCTGTTTTTTATGGTTCGGGCTAGGCCATTTAGTTCCAGTGAAGGGAAATCTTATGGTCATGTAGTTTTACACGCTCCTAATGTGGAGGAAAACCTCCCTGCAAAAAACAGCCGAGTCTGACAATGTTTCACCGAGTTATCAACTAAAAGTTGTTTTGAGCGATGTAATTTATTTTTTTAAACTGACCCGGAAGTGTTTTTCAGTTGAAAAGTTGTGTTTAGTTGTTTAAGGTCCGAAACATACAGTATATCATTTTCTTAACCCATCTAGTGACTAAATGACAGCACAGGTTTCAAGTATCATGCTAGCTAGTCTTGGGTGTAGCCTGGGAGAAGTTACAGGAGAGACGGGTGGAACGAAAGTAGCACAATGTAAACCGATGAGCTGTAATGAAATAAACATTTAAGCACAGGCCATTGTCTCCTCTAGTTCATATTGCTTTTATAATGTTAGCTAAATATCAACAAGTGAGTGTTTTTTGAAAATTACCCATGCAACAATTTCAAAGATTTTACTGAGTTACAGTTCATATAAGGAAATCAGTCAATCTATTGATTTCATATGACTGGGCAGTGGTGCACCTGTGTAATGATCATGCTGTTTAATCAGCTTCTTAATATGCCTTGAAGGGCATAGGCTCACCCACATGTCAGACTGGCCCACCCACTGGGGTGCCCAGCCAATCAGAATGAGTTTTTCCCCACAAAAGGGCTTTATTACAGACATAAATACTCCTCAGCACCCCCCTACCCCCACTCAGACGATCCCGAAGGTGAAGGAGCTGGGCTGGCATGATTGCACGTGGTGTGTGGTTGAGGCCGGTTGGACGTACTGCCAAATTCTCTAAAACAACTTTGGAGAGAACTGAACGTTCAATTCTCTGGCGACAGCTCTGGTGGACATTCCTGCAGTCAGCATGCCAATTGCACGCTCCCTCAAAACTTGAGACATCTGTGGCATTGTATTCTGTGACAAAACTACACATTTTAGAGTGGCCTTTTATTGTACACTTATTGTGCACCTGTGTAATAATCATGTTGTTTAATCAGCTTCTTGATATGCCACACCTGTCAGGTGGATGGATTATCTTAGCTAAGGAGAAATGCTCAGTGGGGTCGTGCATTAAAATGCTTAAACATTATGTTATTTACAGTTGGATGCAATCAGTGTATGAGTCTTAAGGCATCTGGATCTGCTTCGTTGGTGCCCAAATGGGCAGCTGCAATTTTGTCCCGAAGACAACCGTTAATTCACATTGACTCGTGTTCCTTCCATTTGTTATGTGCATTACCGACTCACAACAAAAAAGAAACCTAGCCAACTTCTCCCTACATTTTCTTTTCCCTCCGCTGCGTGTCTCTCACTCAACCGCTCCCTCTACACGCATGGGTGCTGCATACACAAGCTCTATAGGGCTACAGAAATGACTGTCTAAAAAATCTAATTGATGGGAGGGTCAAAATCAGAAGTAACAGTCAAACCAAACTGTCGACAAGCAGCATTCCTTGCCAAATCATTACACATTTATCAGAAATTCAAACTGGACTGTTTGATTGAAGTATGAAATTATGTGTTCCAACCACAAGCTGCAGTTTTGGAATAATTGATGCCTCCTCTATTTTAGTATTTTTTTGCGAACTGCTAGTGTGCCATTTATAATAGGTTACCACCTAGACAGGTTCCAGACTGAAATATGCAACAAAAACATGGTTTTGATGAAGACAAATAGCATATTCATTAGTTTAGGGGTCTACTTTGTTTCATGTTTAACAAAAGCTTAAGCTCACAAATCAAACACAAGGCAAAAGAAAACACATGCGGGTATCACCTGGTTGAAATGGGAAGAATTTGAACTTTCTAATGCTGTCAACTATATAACATTTAATGAAATTGTATTTGTCACATGCTTCTTAAGCAACAGGTGTAGACTAACTTTGAAATGCTTCGTTATGGGCCCTTCCCAACAATGCAGAGAGAAAAATAATAACACAAGGAATTAATACACAATGAGAAACAATAACTTGGCTATGTACACAAGGTACCAGTACCGAGTCAATGTGCAGGGGTATGAGGTAGATAGGTACATATATAAACTCAGCAAAAAAGAAACGTCCTCTCACAGTCCACTGCATTTATTTTCAGCAAACTTAACGTGTAAATATTTGTATGAACACAACAAGATTCAACAACGGAGACATAAACTGAACAAGTTCCACAGACATGTGACTAACAGAAATGGAATAATGTGTCCCTGAACAAAGAGGGGTCAAAAGTAACAGTCAGTATCTGGTGTGGCCACCAGCTGCATTAAGTACAGCAGTGCATCTCCTCCTCATGGACTGCACCAGATTTGCCAGTTCTTGCTGTGAGATGTTGCCCCACTCTTCCACAAGGCACCTGCAAGTTCCCGGACATTTCTGGGGGGAATGACCCTAGCCCCCACCCTCCGATCCAACAGGTTCCAGACGTGCTCAATGGGATTGAGATCCGGGCTCTTCGCTGGCCGTGGCAGAACACGGACATTCCTGTCTTGCAGGAAATCATGCACAGAACGAGCAGTATGGCTGGTGGCATTGTCATGCTGGAGGGTCATGTCAGGATGAGCCTGCAGGAAGGGTACCACATGAGGGAGGAGGATGTCTTCCCTGTAATGCACAGCGTTGAGATTGACAACAAGCTCAGTCCGATGATACTGTGACACACCGCCCCAGACCATGACGAACCCTACTCCTCCAAATCGATCCTGCTCCAGAGTACAGGCCTCGGTGTAATGCTAATTTCTTTGACGATAAATGCGAACCCGACCATCACCCCTGGTGAGACAAAACCACGACTCGTCAGTGAAGAGCCCTTTTTGCCAGTCCTGTCTGGTCCAGCGACGGTGGGTTTTGTGCCCATAGGCGACGTTGTTGCCGGTAATGTCTGGTGAGGACCTGCCTTACAACAGGCCTACAAGCCCTCAGTCCAGCCTCTCTCAACCTATTACGGACAGTCTGAGCACTGATGGAGGGATTGTGCGTTCCTGGTGTAACTCGGGCAGTTGTTGTTGCCATCCTGTACCTGTCCCGCAGGTGTGATGTTCGGATGTACCGATCCTGTGCAGGTGTTGTTACACGTGGTCTGCCACTGTGAGGACGATCAGCTGTCCGTCCCCCTGTAGCACGGTCTTAGGCGTCTCACAGTACGGACATTGCAATTTATTTCACTGGCCACATCTGCAGTCCTCATGCCTCCTTGCAGCATGCCTAAGGCACGTTCACGCAGATGAGCAGGGACCCTGGGCATCTTTCTTTTTTTGTTTTTCAGAGTCAGTAGAAAGGCCTCTTTAGTGTCCTAAAGTTTCATAACTGTGACCTAATTGCCTACTGTCTGTAAGCTGTTAGTGTCTTAACAACCGTTCCACAGGTGCATGTTCATTCATTGTTTATGGTTCATTGAACAATCATGGGAAACCGTGTTTAAACCCTTTACAATGAAGATCTGTGGAGTTATTTGGATTTTTACGAATTATCTTTGAAAGACAGGGTCCTGAACAGTTTGGATATGGTTAAAGTGACTAGCCAACAGGATAGATAATAGGCAGTAGCAGCAGCGAATGGGATGAGTCAAAAGAGTGAATGCCAAAGGGGTCAATGCAGGTAGTCCAGGTAGCTATTTGGTTAAACTACTTAGCAGTCTTATGACCTGGGGGTAGAAGCTGTTCAGGGTCCTGTTGGTTCCAGACTTGGTGCATTGTTACTACTTGCCGTGCAGTTGCAGAGAGAACAGTCTTTGACAATTTTTAAGGCCTTCATCTGAAACTCCCTGATATAGAGGTCCTGGATGGCAGAGAGCTCGGCCCCAGTGATGTACTGGGCCGTATGCGCTACCCTCTGTAGCGCCTTGTAGATGAATGCCAGTTTCCATACCAGGCGGTGATGCAGCCACTCAAGATGCTCTCAATGGTGTAGCTGTAGAATCTTTTGAGAATCTGAGGGTCCATGACAAATCTGTTCAGCCTCCTGAGGGAGAAGAGATGTTGTCGTGCCTTCTTCACGGCTGTGTTGGTGTGTGTGGACCATGTTAATTCCTTAGTGATGTGGACACTATGTCTCAACTCCCATTATGTAGTGAATAACACCCTGTTGAAACAGGAGTAAATGGTGAAAAGCGATATTGATGCGAAAGACGCACCTGTTTCAGTAGCTCGAGTCACGTGTCAAATGGAGCTTGCAGTCCTCTATTTAGCAAATTACCTTGCAACTATAGTAGGCCACTGACATTGGCTGCTTATCAACTATAGTAGGCCACTGACATTGGCTGCTTATCAACTATAGTAGGCCACTGACATTGGCTGCTTATCAACTATAGTAGGCCACTGACATTGGCTGCTTATCAACTATAGTAGGCCACTGACATTGGCTGCTTATCAACTATAGTAGGCCACTAACATTGGCTGCTTATCAACTATAGTAGGCCACTGACATTGGCTGCTTATCAACTATAGTAGGCCACTGACATTGACTGCTTATCAACTATAGTAGGCCACTGACATTGGCTGCTTATCAACTATAGTAGGCCACTGACATTGGCTGCTTATCAACTATATTAGGCTACTGACATTGGCTGCTTATCAACTATAGTAGGCCACTGACATTGGCTGCTTATCAACTATATTAGGCCACTGACATTGGCTGCTTATCAACTATAGTAGGCCACTGACATTGGCTGCTTATCAACTATAGTAGGCCACTGACATTGGCTGCTTATCAACTATAGTAGGCCACTGACATTGGTTGCTTATCAACTATAGTAGGCCACTGACATTGGCTGCTTATCAACTGCAATCATTCCTGTAATCAGCGCTTTTTCCCCAAAAATTTTAATGACGATGATTTGTGGAGCGCTTTATATCTGTGGCAAATCATTTGAAAGATGCATCCACTTTTACTAACGTTACACCATTGTTGCGTTAGGTTGGCCTATATGTTACAATTCTCCCCTTTATGATGATGATTGGGACCTGTTAGTGGTAGTTTTGTGATAACGGCACTGCAATTTCAATTTGGGATTTTTTTCTTAACGTTAAAGATTCAATTTGGTTTAAATGTTTTAACGTTCACACCCCTAATGGATTGTAGCGTGTCCTTACTCTTTGACTCTGGTTTTTCACGTGACAAGCGGTACTACTGATTGTGGGGGCTTTTCTCACACGACTAATAATAATACTTTTCTCAGATTAAACTCTAGGCAGATGTGTGTTACATTTATTACGATAAAGTGGTATTTTACTAATCTGATTCTGAGAAGGCTTGTGGGGGTTCTGTTTGCTTTGCTTCATCATTGGACAATGAAGGTCTTCTCAGAACACATCTTCATTAAAATAAGCTCGACCACAAACCTGAGACCCATAGAATCCCATCGTCGATAGTTCCTGTGAGGACCTACATCCTGGAGAAGAAGAGTTTCCCTGCATGGAAGAGCATCAGAAACACATCAGAGGCAGCATGGCTGGAGGGAGAAGAGGGGCCTTCAGAAGAACCAGATTTATGCTCCAGCTAGCAGGAGGCTCAGTGGCAGAGTGGACCTCCTCAGCTCTCTCTGTGGTGCTGCATAGAGCTGGAGGCCCGGCTCTGTCTGTGGTGCTGCATAGAGCTGGAGGCCCAGCTCTGTCTGTGGTGCTGCATAGAGCTGGAGGCCCGGCTCTGTCTGTGGTGCTGCATAGAGCTGGAGGCCCAGCTCTGTCTGTGGTGCTGCATAGAGCTGGAGGCCCGGCTCTGTCTGTGGTGCTGCATAGAGCTGGAGGCCCGGCTCTGTCTGTGGTGCTGCATAGAGCTGGAGGCCCGGCTCTGTCTGTGGTGCTGCATAGAGCTGGAGGCCCGGCTCTGTCTGTGGTGCTGCATAGAGCTGGAGGCCCAGCTCTGTCTGTGGTGCTGCATAGAGCTGGAGGCCCAGCTCTGTCTGTGGTGCTGCATAGAGCTGGAGGCCCGGGTCTCTGTGGTGCTGCATAGAGCTGGAGGCCCAGCTCTGTCTGTGGTGCTGCATAGAGCTGGAGGCCCAGCTCTGTCTGTACGTGGCCGGCCGCAGCACAACATCTTAGTTTTTCTCCCTCCCTTTCTTTATACCTCCAATTCTTCTTTTAAGCTCAGATCTGCCCTATTTGGGGTATGAATATTTATGTAAATGAGATATTTCTGTATTAATTTTCAATACATTTGCAAAAATGTCTAAAAACATGTTTTCACTTTGTCATTATGGGTTGTTGTAGATGGGTGAGAAAATAATATTTAATTAATTTTGAATTCAGTCTGTAACACAACAAAATGTGGAATAACTCAAGGGGTATGAATACTTTCTTAAGGCACTGTATGTACTGTATGTCTAATGTTTGATCATATAGTATTTTGTGTTTCAAGGAGTTTGTTGCCTACTGCCTAGTGTGTAGACAAATATATTAACTACTTATCTTAACTAATTAAAAGCATCTGTACACTGTCTTTGTAGTATGCTCTGGGCCGTTTTTTATGTTTCCTTCTCTCTGATGTGTGTTGATCCTTCTGTTTTCTCCCTAGGTGAGCGCCCATACCAGTGCCCCTACTGTGACAAAGCATTCAGCAAGAATGATGGTCTGAAGATGCACATCCGCACACACACTCGGGTGAGTCTCCACACCCACTCTTCCCACACTCCTCCCTCTTTTTGTTCCAGGAACAGTTTGAGGTGTTGGTGTTACCCTGCCCGCATGGAAATGATTGCATTTCCCTCCACCTCCCCACAACGCTGTGTGTGTGTGTGTGTGTGTGTGTGTGTGTGTGTGTGTGTGTGTGTGTGTGTGTGTGTGTGTGTGTGTGTGTGTGTGTGTGTGTGTGTGTGTGTGTGTGTGTGTGTGTGTGTGTGTGTGTGTGTGTGTGGTCGCGTATGTATGTCTTTATGTATGTGAGTAAAAGAAAACTGTCATGAAAGCCAGGGAATAGCAGTAACATTTTGGAGCTGTTTTCTTTGACGGGGGTTTTTAACCTCTAAACCAGCTGGCCATTAGGAAATAACTTCTGACCGCAACATGAGTTATGATCTATTCAATAAGTCACATGAAATATCCTGAAGCATACTTTTATCTTTTTATAGATGTAGGAAAATCTGCACACGCTACTGTTTTTGCGAGTGTGTGTTGAGTATTTCCTGAGATACCAACTCCTAGGTGTCCGTAAAGTCTTATCTCTCCATCTCCAGTACTATGCTTTGGTTGATCTGCTCAGTGCTCAGCCAAGCTGTAGAACATAACACACCCAGGAATAGAGGTTCACACACCTCTGTCAGGCCACCAAGCAGGGTCTAGTTGGTCTAGTTCTGCAGTCATGAACGCTGAAGGTCTTATTTCCAATGCGGTGATGCCAGGACCCTCACTTAGGCTGCTCCCACAGTGAATTTCTTTAAGACTGGGGAGGATCATGAAGACTACTTAGAGATGTAGATGGTAGACTAGAATACATCCACATCTCATATCAATCTAATGCAGTCTTATTGAAAGACAGTCATTGGGTTCCTGAATGTATACGAGCGGAGAACATGACAGGTATCGTTGGTGTTGGTATGATGAGCATGTACAGTGCATTTGCAAAGTATCCAGACCCCTTGACTTTTTCCACATTGTGTTACGTTACGGCTTAATTCTAAAATGGATTCAATTGTTTTTTTCCCCCATCAATCTACACACAATACCTCATAATGACAAAGCAAATAAAACAACTTAATACACATTTACATAAGAATTCAGATCCTTTACTCAGTACTTTGTTGAAACACCTTTGGCAGCGATTACAGCCTTGAGTCTTCTTGCTTATGACACTACAAGCTTGGTACACCTGTATTTGGGGATTTTCTCCCATTCTTCTCCGCAGAACCTCTCAAGCTCTGTCAGGTTGGATGAGGAGCGTCGCTGCACAGCTATTTTCATGTCTCTCCAGAGATGTTTGATCGAGTTCAAGTCCGCGCTCTGGCTGGGCCACTCAAGGACATTCAGAGACTTGTCCCGAAGCCACTCCTGTGTTGTCTTGGCTGTGTGCTTAGGGTCGTTGTCCTGTTGGAAGGTGAACCATCGCCTCAGTCTGGGGTCCTGAACGCTCTGGAGCAGGTTTTCACCAAGGAACTCTCTGTACTTTGCTCCGTTCATCTTTCCCTCGATCCTGACTAGTCTCCCAGTCCCCATCGCTGAAAAACATCTCCACAGTATGATGCTGCCACCACCATGCTTCACCGTAGGGATGGTGCCAGGTTTCCTCCAGACGTGATGCTTGGCATTCAGGCCAAAGGGTTCAATCTTGATTTCATCAGACCAGAGAATCTTGTTTTTCATTGCCTGAGATTCCTTTAGGTGCCTTTTGTCAAACTCCAGACATTTTTGGTACCCTTCCGCAGATCTGTACCTCGACACAATCCTGTCTTGGAGCTCTACGGACAATTCCTTCGACCTCATGGCTTGGTTTTTGCTCTGACATGCACTGTCATCTGTGGGACCTTATATAGACAGGTGTGTGCCTTTCCAAATCATGTCCAGTCAATTGAATTTACCACAGTTGGACTCTAATCAAGTTGTAGAAACATCTCAAGGATGATAAATGGAAACTGGATGCACCTGAGCTCAATATCAAGTCTCATTGCAAAGGGTCTGAATATTTATGTAAATACATTTCTTTAGTTTTTTACATTTGTGGGGAAAAAACCTGCTTTCGCTTTGTCATTTTGGGGTATTGTGTAGATAGATTATATATATTTTTTTTCAATTTTAGAATAAGAGTGTAACTTAACAATATGTGGAAAAATGGAAGGTATACTTTCCAAATGCACCGTACGTGTAACCTGACTCAGAGCTCAGTGTTGTAAGAGGAAGGGCATGGTCACACTGGTCTCTCATTAGGTCATTTCCTGCCTGTGCCTCTGCACTACTTCTCTACCCACTGATGTTCTCCACCACTTCACAGCTTTCCATGAGCTATGTGTGTTGAAGTGTGTGTTGGTGTTTGTGGTTATAGCCATATGGGGCTGTATATTCATATATACAGTATTTATTTATGACTTTTAACATGATCATTAATTCATATGGGTACGGCCTGAGGGTTTTGTTGACATGTTTCAAGTACCTTTCCTGTTTGCTCAAGCACAAACCATTTCATTGCACCCTTTGAACCTGTGCTGCAGGTACAGACAGTGTAAAGCTTCTGGCCTGAAACGGTACAGTGGAAACAGGCAGCTGGCGGGACCGGGAAACTCCTATCAGCTCCAATTCTCTAGAGAGGACTTGATGAAATGTTAATGTTTGAATTGAGACATGGCTTTGTGAGTTCCCGGCTCTGTCTTTGCTCAGTGCACGGTGACTGCAGTAGTGAAATATGGGCCGAGCTGTGATACACAGCAGAGAGCTGGACGATGACATCAATACTCAGCAGAACAATGTCATTTGGCTGAAGGAGCTCCAGCTCAGTGTTAATGTATAGTTTAGAGATGGATCTGTTTAGAATTGTGTGTTTATCCCACATACCAAACCATCTGCAACAATGAGAATACATGTGATTCCTATAAAGCTGCTGACATGTTGCCTGGTCAGAGATTTTTATTAATCTCTTTAAGGTTCTGTGATGTGACAAGAGTGATCTGACTGTAAACACACTGATTAACATTCCACTTGTTCTCTCTGTAGGGGTGCCTGTTCGGTTTTGTTTGACTTTGGCCTAGAGTTCTGATAGTTCCAACATAATCTTCCAAGTACCTCTGTTTTCAGTTTGAAAACCTCTAAAAGGGTTTTTACTGTAATACTTTTCCATTGGTCAGTTTCAGCTGGCTCCTATTGATCCAGTATAGCAGTCTCTGATTGGTTAATCACAGCATTAAGTGATCGGACCAGTTGAAATGGGTATTAGAAATATGGCAGGTGCTCCACTTTGCCCTCTGGTAGGCTAGGTGAATTATCATCATATAGCTAATACCTCTCCAATCCTTTCAGAGCTATACGAAGTGCCTAGGGGTATAGGGGCAAGGGTTTCATTTTGTATTGGGTAACAGAAGATGAGGACATGCCATGTTGGTTTAGAGATGACCATTGACCACACGTTTGATATGAAATATGATCCTCCTGCCTCTCTGTGTAAATAAACAGAGCTTTATCCCTCCATTCATAACCCTACTGACTCCTGAGGGGCCAGATTCAGAGGCCAGCCAGTCAGAGGGTCAGGTCAAAGGTCACTAGGGTGGACAGCTGCTGAAGAGCAAAGGTCACCAGGTACAGATGTTAGATGTTACTGGGGCCACAGTGATGCATTCTGGGTCCTCCACATCACCCCTCTACATCCATGTGTTTCCTAAACTCTGAACTTTAACCCTTTTTGGGGGGTTTTGTATGTCATTCAGGGGGGAAGATTTCCCCAAAGTGGGAAAGTGATACTTTATTAGAAAAGCAATACCTGTTAAACTAGCAGATTTTACAATACACAGACTGTCAATTATGTTCTGGTTTGGCCTCCACACCCAAGTTTCTCACACACCCCCATAGGTGTCTCTATGTTAGGTGTCTCTAGTCTCTATGTTAGGTGTCTCTATGTTTCTTTCTCACTCACACACATACATACTCACACACATACTCATGCAGACATGTGCATTGAACCTGATCTGTACCTCCTTTTGTATCCTGTGTCTCTGGGCACTAAATGTGTCCCTCCCACATGATAGCCCTATTCCCAGGACCCTAACGTCCTGCATTCACCCCGTACCCTTGATGACTGATCCATAAATGGGTAGAGATTTCGCTATCAGTGAGTCTTGTCAAAGACTGACACCCAAACAAGAAGTCTTGCTATCTCTGTGCTTATTATTTAACTCTAACAAAGCTTTCAAGTGTCAAAAATATTTCCCTGAAGTCAGACACACAACTAGATTGAGAAACACACACACACACACACACACACAATAACACACCCACAGAGCGATAACTGCTTTTGAGTGACACCCAGACAGGCCTCTGAAAGGCACAGAGAAAAAGTGATTTGGTAAACTGATGAGGTGTGGAGACAGGAGTGATATTCTACAGCCCCTGTGAGCCAGTTCACTGATATATGTTCAAAGGGCTTGTCTGTGCCATGTTTTGCTTAAGCTTTAGAGGATCCATGTGTTCCTTAGGGATCCATGTGTTCCTTAGGGATCCATGTGTTCCTTAGGATTCCATGTGTTCCTTAGGATTCCATGTGTTCCTTAGGGATCCATGTGTTCCTTAGGATTCCATGTGTTCCTTAGGGATCCATGTGTTCCTTAGGGATCCATGTGTTCCTTAGGGATCCATGTGTTCCTTAGGGATCCATGTGTTCCTTAGGATTCCATGTGTTCCTTAGGATTCCATGTGTTCCTTAGGGATCCATGTGTTCCTTAGGGATCCATGTGTTCCTTAGGATTCCATGTGTTCCTTAGGATTCCATGTGTTCCTTAGGATTCCATGTGTTCCTTAGGGATCCAAAAACAAAATAAAAAAATATGTGTTCCTACATTGTTCATTTCTTCCCTACTGCAGGTGCTGTACAACTTTTCATTTCATATCTTCATAAACTCACTGGGGGGCGGCGGGGTGTGAAGTGAGAGGATATGAGAGCGTGCGTGTGTTGGTACTTTTTTGGGATGCTAAATGTTATCCAGGTTTCTTCCATGTGTGAGTTCATTTGTGTTTCAGTATTTGTGTACAGTATACAGCAGGGGTAGGCAGCTAGATTCAGATTTTCAAATACAATCATTTCATTGAGACACGATCACATATTTTTTTTGGGGGGGGGTGGATACTTGGTAATAGATTTCCAAAATTAAACTCCTTTTTGGCTGAATCCTTGGTGATTTTACAGTTTATAAAAATCAACATTTGCGGGATGGTTTTGGCCCGTAGGCCGCCTGTTGCCGACCCATGGTATACAGATTAGCTGTGTGTTGAGAGGTGATCTGTCTGTAAAGTGTGTATTTGTCTGTGTGTCCCTGCAGGAGAAGCCATATAAATGCAGTGAGTGTAACAAGGCCTTCAGTCAGAAGAGAGGTCTGGACGAACACATGAGGACCCACACCGGAGAGAAACCCTTCCAGTGTGATGTGAGTCTCAAACCACCTAATTCTGGACTCTAACCATAACTCCAAGTGGTGTGTGTGTGTGTGTGTGTGTGTGTGTGTGTGTGTGTGTGTGTGTGTGTGTGTGTGTGTGTGTCCGTGTGTCACAGAAACACTCACACACTCGGTCACAGAAACACTCACACACTCGGTCACAGAAACACTCACACACTTGGTCACAGAAACACTCACACACTCGGTCACAGAAATACTCACACACTCGGTCACAGAAACACTCATTCACTCGGTCACAGAAATACTCACACACTCGGTCACAGAAACACTCACACACTCGGTCACAGAAACACTCACACACTCGGTCACAGAAACACTCACACACTCGGTCACAGAAACACTCACACACTTGGTCACAGGAAGCTGAAGATTCTCTACAGCTGGACTTTAGGGTACTTCTCCATGGTTTGTATTTTGAATGGAGGATACAGTATTTGAGTGTGAAGAAGACATGCTGGGAAGCCTGAGTCCACGTGGGGAGCTGCTGTGCTCATGCCAATGCAGGATTAATATGATTGATAGTTTGAGATGGAGTCATTTGTAGGGTGTAAAATGTATCATTTGTGATGGATCTTTAATTTATTTCCTCCTTGCTTTACTGGGATAATATGAGTTCTGCCTTGAAGCCTTCTCTCATGTGATTGGTTCAATTAGCTGGCTGTACTCATAATGGGGATTTCATAGCTTAATATTCCTCTCCAGCATAGTCCTTTAGTTTATGACTGAATGAATTCAATATGATCCGTCAGAGACCTACTAAAACAGAGATTTGTATGTACCGTATTAAAGGTGTGATAATTGCCATCTCTAACAGAGCTAACTAACACACTTCTCTCTCCTCTGTAGGTGTGTGACCTGTCGTTCAGTCTGAAGAAGATGCTGAGCAGGCACAAGCTGACCCACAACCCCAACAGGCCCATGGCAGAGTGCTCGCTGTGCCATAAGAAGTTCACCAGGAATGACTACCTCAAAGTGCACATGGAGAACGTTCACGGAGAGACCGAGGGCTAAGGAACCCATCTATTTGAGACAGTTTACTAAAGATAAAGATACAGTATACTATATTTACAGTGTTATACATACAGGATGACTTGCTATGCATTTCATATGTAGCAATAAGCAGTGTTTGTTGCTATTAAATACTGTATATGCAAATGCAGAATATGGAAAAGATACATTTAAATATTGAAACAAATCCTGTACGTATGAATTATGGAGTATGAACATTAGATATTCAATTCACAGGGATTTTTGGATGAGGCACAAGACCCACACAGTTCTGATCTGCTTCCAAACTGCCATTTTCTCCCTGTTTGCCATTTACATTCAATTTCATTTTGATATGAAAGTTTGGGATTGACATTTCCAGACTATGCAGCACAATACAATAACTAGGATAGTTCAAAAAGTCTATACCCCACAGTCTGCTTCTAGGTTCCCACCTCATGCCAACCATGCAGTGCCTTTACCACCTCTGCTCAGGTGTCTTACTCTGCCACAACTATTGTGACCAGGTACAAACTTTCCAAAGAGTTTCCAAGCCAAAGATGTTTACCAAACACAGCCAGCCTACTCCCTTCCTCCAGCCCACTCATTGCCTGGAAATGCAATTCATTACCATTGTCAAAGTTACTGTTACAGTTTGTCAAAAGAATAATGTTTTTTTTATGGTTATTTCATATTCTGAGGGATCAAGTAGTTTCTTTGTGTTTACATTCCTGTTTTTGTAATCCTGTATGTTAAATGGGAAATGTATTTAATGGATGGTGCAGTTATGTTTGTTTCTCTGTAGATTTTATATGACCAGACCGTAGCCTTCCTGTATTCCACAGACTGTTACACATTCCCTCTCTTTTACTGTTCATCTCAAACTGTGAATATTTCACATCACAGTTCCATGTTTTTACTTCATAAAAGCCTCATTACCTACAAAACAGATATTTATTCTGTCCATTCTAAGTGCGTGTTGGTTAACTGTTGACGTTGGGGTATTTCGGAAACACTTTGAGAGTTGGTTAAAATGGTTGACTTTGTTGTTGTTAATTTAACCCTTATTCTTGGGTTGGCTGGGAGTCTGCTGGGAGCCTGAGGTAATTTAATTGCTTTTTTCAGAGGCCACAGTCATCACTCTGATCACCACCTGATCTAAAGCCACCCACTAAAGAGTCTCTCTGATGTTTGCTCTACTCTCTGCTCCCTCTATAGAGGGACTCACTCGGACGCATTTCTCAAACTCATCCACTGCTGATGCTCCTGAAGGGCTCAAAGGCATTGGTTTGTAGGATTTACTGAGTCTGTGAGAATCTCCTGAATGGCAGTTGGATGCTTGAGCTGGAAGTCTCTCTAAACTTGTGATCAAATAGGCTGCGGTGCTGTTGAAGTGGCTATAAATCCTGTCATGTTTGACAGTCAGTCTCCTCAAAATCACACTCCGGTTTATAAAACCAATAGTCGGTATGTCTATTTTCTGTGTTTGGGTGCTTGTTTATGTGGATATGGTGTAAAATCAATCAATAAATCAATGTAGAAAACTAGTAACACCTATCCCCCCAGAGACTGATTAGGCCTATGCTGCTCTTGCTTTGCTAAACTCATGGGAGATCGTGGATATGGAATGAGACATATGCCTTTACAGTCGCATCTCCACCACTCACACACCCAGTGTCCCTGAGGACTAGCAGCTGGCTGTTCTGCAGGGTTCTCAGATCAGATGTGGCCATGTTAACCTCTACTCCCTCTGGAACTGATTTCACCACATGGCCATCCAGGCAGGGCTTCCCACTGGTTCAGCTGTGCCTGGTGCCTGTGCCTGCCGCCTGTGCCCGCTGCCTGCTCTTAGTGGTCAGGCCTCAGGGCCGCGCTGACGCTCTCAAACACAGTGGCATTTAAAATTTTTTAAAAAGTCCAGACAAAGTATGGCTGCTTTTTTCAGCTGTGGAATACTCCTTTCTTCCTACACCTCAACGCAGAGGGTTAGTGGCTCTAAAAGATGTCTATTCCCTTTTCTTGGGACAGCCCCCACCACCACATACAGAGCATGCACACCGGGGCTCCCAGCAACTCAATGTGTTTCTAATGGCATGTTTTTACTGTAAGCCTGAGTTTCCTGCTGTTCCTCCCCATCTGAATATGGCCAGACTGGGCCCAGATCAGCGTCCACCCACTGCTCCCCGCACCAGTCAGCCACGCCCACCGCCCTGCTGCACCGCCATGGAGTGTCATTACTACGCCAGCCGGGGTTTACGGCAAAACCACAGTCACGCTGGGAATGATACGGACAAAGTTGTCTCAACACTGTGTTTGGCCGCTGTTGCCGTGGTAACAGATAGTCTGGAACACTTCCGTGACCAGGGGAATGCACAGTTGTTGGGTGCCCCGCGTGAAGGGTGCCATCCATGGGCATTTTATATGTATAGGGAGGGTGTGCGGGTCTATTCTGGGTGTCCGTTCCAACATTCCTGGACATTCCTTTAAAGCTGAGGGCCTGCGTCCATGGAAACCAAGGGAGTGGTACTCATGGGTAGCAACAAACCCTGATAACCAAAACCACTTAGAGGTCAAGAATTTGACAGTGAGTAACACAACACCAGCAGGAAAAAAGAGTAATAGAAAAAAATGTAGTAAAGATAATTAAAGGTTATAGGTGGAGAGATGGAGAGAATAAACAAGTTAAAGTTAAAGAACAGATTGGAAGTGAAACTTCTCTGGTTTTACCTCAGAGCCTCTGCTGGTTTAAGAAAGCATTGCAGCAATACAAACTCATCACACTAGTATGAATCTGTCCCTGTTGTGTGTGTACGTGCGTGCGTGCGTGCGTGCGTGTGTATGTGCTTGCGCATTTGCTTGTAATCCAAATCCTCTGACATAATTTAGCCCAGTATCACAAGCATGTTGCATTTCAGTGATGGCCTTGAAAAGCCTTCAGTTTAAAAGGAGGATGCAGGGAACTGAGATACATCAACAATTATTTTCCTGCAAATAACCTGTGAGAAAGGAATAGGGGTTTCTCACATTGTTTGAGAAGATGCAGATATTGTGTCCTTATTGTTTACCCTGTATCTGCCAGGATGTGATTTGAACAAATTGTCTCAGACTCCAGGCTGAAGCTGGGGCTCGTGAGAAACGCAATGAATGTGACAATGTACAGAGAACAAATCTGAACAGGCATTGTCCCAAATCAGAATGTTAAAGTTCAAGAATTTCAGCTTATATACAACTGTTTTCCGTTCTGTCACATACTATGTTCTTTCTGAGCAGTAACTGTATTTGAGGCCTGGGGTATACACAGGCTCTAACCAATATCTGGCAAATGTGTTGAGGTTTCTCTTGATCCAACACACTCTTCCCCTCTTTTTCTCGCAGTGGAGAGAGGGAGATGGTGAAAGAGGAGAATTGGACAGGGGCAGGAAGAGAAAAAAGCTAAATACCACAGAAAACCTGGATGTACATAATGAATGTTGGGAGAGTAAAAGGCATCAGTCAGTAGGTCCGCCTCTATAGCCCCAGTGGTCTTCAGTCCTGTCATCAGGTGCATTGTGTCAGCCTTCACCGTGCAGTGTCATTAGTGACCGCAGCCCCGTCTGCACCTTACAGGCTGTTGACTGGGAGACACTTGGGAAATGTAGTCAGGCACACTACTGCCTTGCCTAGTTAAATAAAGGATAAATAAAAAAATTACAAACAATTATACCTAAAGAAAAGGAAAGTCTCCACTAACTCAACTCTATTCATTTTACACTAACAAAGACATATGTGTCCTTCAAGATGAGATCTTTGTGGAGAAAACTACATACAGTATATAGATATAATGACAAGGGTTCCGACATCACATAACACCTAAAACTATTTAAGTTTCTCCATCCGAAATGTCCTTAACAACAAATCCACTACTTGAACAGAAGATCCGATCAAATTCTGACCGGTTGCCAAGGTTCGTTGTAGCTCAGGAAACTAGAAACAAATGTCAAGAGCCACGGCATAATCTAATTCAACGCGTTCTTTAATTCATTTTGACTGCTGCTGCTGTGTAGTGGATGGCTCTCCTCTTTAAACCAGAGCCATCTTTCAGGAATCCCCTTCTTATTCCCTTTCCACCGAGGTTCACTCATAGCTGTTCTGGGATTTATTGCTAGGTGATTGGTGATGACAGAGATGTCTTAAATGGTCTAGTCAAAACATTTGTGTGAACGGGATGAGAGATCCAACATATTTCTTCGCTTTTGCTTTGGTCAGACAGTTACTCGTCCCTTTATCTTCCTCTTCCCTCTCCTTCATTCTTCCCTCTCTCTATCGTTCTGTTTCTCTGCCCTCCCAAAACCGCCTTTTAGGGTTTGGCTACATTGAAATGACCAACACAAATCTCCTAAGAACACACACAGAGACATACACTGTGGCCCTTGGGCTCACTCACCCATACAGACATACACAATAGCACTGGTAAATGTAGTCCTTGACTGACTCACGCCATTTGTGCCTTGATACATTATCAACATAAGAGCGCACAAATAAATACATGTCATGTTGTGTAGTAAACTACACATACAGGGTTGTTGTTGTTTGAGAGTGGCAGAAATGAAAATGTAGAGAGTTGTATGTTAACACTGACAATGCTGTAATTGTCCCGTTGCAGGAGGAAGTTCTCTATTAAGATTTGTTTTTGTGTTTGAAAGTTAGCTGGTTTCACAGAATCCCACGTGTGAGAGAAATTGAGAAACTTAACATCAGACTGCGACCCTGGGATACACACCTTTCATGTGCTGATTTACCCTGTGCTGAAAACACACACACACACACACACACACACACACACACACACACACACACACACACACACACACACACACACACAGAGCTGTGACTGAGACACTGAGAATGACCTCCAGTGTCTCCGTCCTTTATGCGTGGCTATGTGAGGTGAGATAGGGTCTCTGTCTGAGCTCTTTACATCAGGCAAGCTGAACCTGCTACTCCCAAACCTCACACAGGCAGTCTCATACGTGCACTGAATGCTAATTCCCCCAGCATACAGGGACATCGTGCAAGGGGAGTGACTCTGCTGTCAGAATGAACACCTGCCTGGGCCAAAACACATCTATCTTTCACAGGAAGTTATTGGTCAAACAAATGTAATGGATCCAGTGTTCCTGTCTTGTTGTTTGAGCCATTTAACTGTGACCGTATCTGTCTAACATATTCAAACACAGTTCTCACACGATTCACAAACATAAACATACATGCACACACACACACTTGTGCAGACACGCAGAAACACACAAACACACGGTAACAGCTACTGTGGAGTGGAGACAGATGAGCAAGGCTGAGGTCCCGCTTCATAAAAGATGCCTCACTCCCACACACATTGTGGCTTCAGTGCTTTGCAAACACAGCCTGCCTCTGTTGCACTGAGAGCTGCTTGTCTAAACACACACACACACACACACACACACACATACTCTCATGTGTACTCTATGTGATCAGTGCTGTTTATTCTGGGGACATCAAGGAGAACATGACATTATGACGCCAGTATCGTCACATCAGATGTGAGTTGGCTGCCCCACACTCAATATTCTACTTTAGCCGCCATATTGAAATTGGGTCCAAATCCATGTTGGCCCCTGGGCATAATTCAAAGACTATGAGCTAAAGATGCCAAACCAACTGAGAGACTTTCAACAGTAAATGGCTGTCACCTGTTTATTACACTCCAACTAAAGATAACAGTACTACAAAAGACAGCACTATAACAGTACTACAAAAGACAGCACTATAACAGTACTACAAAAGACAGCACTATAGCAGTACAACAAAAGACAGCACTATAACAGTACTACAAAAGACAGCACTATAGCAGTACAACAAAAGACAGCACTATAACAGTACTACAAAATACAGCACTATAACAGTACTACAAAAGACAGCACTATAGCAGTACAACAAAAGACAGCACTATAACAGTACTACAAAAGACAGCACTATAGCAGTACAACAAAAGACAGCACTATAACAGTACTATGAAAGACAGCACTATAAAAGTACTACAAAAGACAGCACTATAACAGTACTACAAAAGACAGCACTATAACAGTACTATGAAAGACAGCACTATAACAGTACAGTTGAAAGGTAATTCTCTCACAGTACACGTGAATGAGATCAGATAGTGCTCTCCCTTACTGCCTCTGTTACTTCCATAGTGAGCAGGATTCATGAGACAGAGACAGAGAGAGAGGCTGACCTGGGGACAGAGTGGCCGGGCCCCTCGCACAACCATCCATTATCCCCTTGTTATAAATACGAACTTTGTCCGCACTCATCAACTGGAAGAAGATGTGGAAAATATCAAGCTTCTGTGTACTGTAAACCACAGTCAATAGCTGATAGCATCATGTGAATCATGTTGTCAAGGAAGGAAAGAATGACACACAACAGAGCACAATGAAGGGTTTAAATACAGACAAAAACATGAAACAGCTACTGTTGTTTGTGTTCATCAGATAGATAGACGACAACATTGAATCTGAAAACAAATGAAAGACCCCATCCTCAGGTTTCAGCGTGTGACTGAGACCATCTATGTCCTTGAGATAGTCTTTGATGAGGTGGTGTAGCCTGGTCTACACCATCTATCTCTGACTGTTTATGTCTATGTCCTTGAGATAGTCTTTGATGAGGTGGTGTAGACCAGGGCTCTGACTGTTTATGTCTATGTCCTTGAGATAGTCTTTGATGAGGTGGTGTAGACCAGGGCTCTGACCGTTTATGTCTATGTCCTTGAGATAGTCTTTGATGAGGTGGTGTAGACCAGGGCTCTGACCGTTTGTCTTTGTCCTTGAGATAATCTATGATGAGGTGGTGTAGACCAGGGCTCTGACCATTTATGTCTATGTCCTTGAGATAGTCTTTGATGAGGTGGTGTAGACCAGGGCTCTGACCGTTTATGTCTATGTCCTTGAGATAGTCTTTGATGAGGTGGTGTAGACCAGGGCTCTGACCGTTTATGTCTATGTCCTTGAGATAGTCTTTGATGAGGTGGTGTAGACCAGGGCTCTGACCGTTTATGTCTATGTCCTTGAGATAGTCTTTGATGAGGTGGTGTAGACCAGGGCACTGTATCTAAACCCCAAACCTCACTCGTTCTGCTTCAATAACTCACAATGTTGTGTTTGTAGGACTTTCCACTTGTTTCTCCCCGTGAATGTGGGCTACCCATATATTTAACCTCTGCAGCAAACCTTTACAATCGCTGATCTCACATCACTCTATCCCGCCACTCAGTTAAACTGATACCATCACCAGTTTACTCATGCACAACACAACTGTGGACCGCTCACACTGGGCAGCGCTATACCACTCTGTAAGAACCATTTTGATCAGAGCCATTTAAAATGGTGTGTTCTTCACGGCCAATAAGCAGCGAGCTCCTCCTCCCAAGCTCCATTAAGCATGAGCATTTATCAGCTCTGAACATCGCTGGCCACAGGTGTGTTCTGACCCACCAACCAGGGCTCCAGGGGGCGGACCGACGGCCCACCAACCAGGATTTCAGGGGGAGGCCCGGGCGTCCCACCAACCAGGGCTCCAGGCAGAGGCCGGGCGGCCCACCAACCATGGCTCCAGGGGGAGGCCGGGCGGCCCACCAACCAGGGCTCCAGGGGGGAGAGGTAATAGGACAGGGCTGTACAATACAATGCTGTGGCCTCAGGGCTCGGGTCTTGAAGGCCTATATTCTAGGTGGAGTAGTTACACTGAGGATGTATACTGTAGGCTGATGATACAAGATACACCAAATAAGTACATTAAAGATGATCAGCACCCACAATCTAAATTGTGGTTTTCTCATAACCTCACATGTAACTCTGTAAACAATTTCTGTGAAGTTAACTTACATAATTCAAAACCCATTCTGATCTATGAATCCTTAGACTAATGATACAAATTATATTCAGGTAAACAATTCAATAATCTAATCAAAAACCTTGCATAATGCACTGTTACGTTCTACATAGGCGGAGGCAGCACTACAGCGGGTTTGAGGCCCCATGGCATTTCCTTTCATTCTTCTGGGTGGAACAACCCACTACTTAACAGAGACTGTTGTGATTTATAACAGTCGGCAAAGAGTTTTCATTTCCAATAAATCTCTCACTCCATAACTTCATAATACGTTTGTTTATTAAGATGGAGTTGTGTGGCTTTTCAAAGCTGCTGAAAAGTCATAACTTATCTGCTGACGTACATATTGTTCTATTTGCGTTCGATACTTTTCATGTGTCCTCGCTGCGTCTAAGATAACTCAACTCTCGATGGCAGCTGAGCACATTTGTTAAGGATTAACATTAATTTAACAGACTTTCTAAATAGTTTATCATTTTCAAAGCTTTGCCAGTTAGTTTCAGTAGCCTCTTCTCTCAGGCTCTACTGCTGTGGAAGTAAACATGACTTTAAATTGTAGTTTATGCTTATATCACTTAGCTTTAACTCTAAATACCAACATAGCTTTCTTTCCCCCACCTGTTTGGGTAATTGAGATGGGCTTCAGAGAGGTCTTGTTTACAGTTGGATCATCATGGCGAGGTGCTGTGTGTAGAACGGAGAGCACGCTCTACCCCAGGTCACCTCCTCTGACGCTTTTGATTCTCCCTCTTTGTTCTGAGATCTGAAATGTGTTACAGTTTGAGTTTCATTAAAAGCGTATCCTGAAAGTGGATCCGGCCCTTTGTTCATCAACAGTAACTATGTACAATCAAACTGGAAGCAGACTGGCCTCTTCTGGGGGGATGTTACATCAGTGGTGTGTGTGTCAGGACCCCAAAGTCCTAACATTTCACCCGAATGTTCTGAAAAGGTAGGAAACAAGAACTTTTTTGAGAAGTCAGGACTTTTTTCAGGTCCTAAATTGGTTTAAATGCTATTTTAAGCTTAAAGGTTAAGGTTAGGGTTAGGGCTAAGGTTTAGGGTTAGATTTAGGGTTAAGGTTATGGTTAGGTTAGGGTTAGGGTTAAGGTTAGGGCTAAGGTTTAGGGTTAGGGTTAGGGCTAAGGTTTAGGGTTAGATTTAGGGTTAAGGTTATGGTTAGGTTAGGGTTAGGGCTAAGGTTTAGGGTTAGGGTTAAGGTTTATGGTTAGGGTTAGGGCTAAGGTTTAGGGTTAGATTTAGGGTTAAGGTTCTGGTTAGGTTAGGGTTAGGGCTAAGGTTTATGGTTAGGGTTAGGGTTAAGGTTAGGGTTAGGGTTAGATTTAGGGTTAAGGTTATGGTTAGGTTAGGGTTAGGGCTAAGGTTTAGGGTTAAGGTTTATGGTTAGTGTTAGGGTTAAGGTTAGTGTTAGGGCTAAGGTTTAGGGTTAGGGTTAAGGTTTATGGTTAGGGTTAGGGCTAAGGTTTAGGGTTAGATTTAGGGTTCAGGTTATGGTTAGGTTAGGGCTAAGGTTTAGGGTTAGGGTTAAGGTTTATGGTTAGGGCTAAGGTTTAGGGTTAGGTTTATGGTTAGGTTAAGGGTTAGGGTTAGTATTAGGGTTAGGTTTAGGGCTAGCAAAAATAGGATTTTTTTACACTCCAAAAAGTCCACTCCAAAAATAAGTGTGTGTGTCTCAGTGCCTAGGAGTCCATCTAGACCAGTGTCACTTTCTCCTGTGAAACAATATCCTACTCTAACATGGCCCAGTGGCTACACATTTATTCAGTGTGCATGACACTGATATTGCTATGTTGTATGTAGGAAAGGTTGACTTTACTTAGGTTGCAGCCACACCTGTAGAAAGCAAATGGCATTAAAGGGTTAATTCTAAACAACTGTCCTAAACACTTTTTTTTGGGTGCAGACCCAGATTTCTCAAAATGCCCTACCTTTGAAAAAAAAAAACACTTGAGGTGGTGAATAACAGAATGACTTAAATTGACTTGACTGCTGTTGTGGAGGTCTTGGTTTCCCTCTTCACATCACAGGAGCACAACCCACCCATGGGAAAGCAGAGCAAATAAATGTCTATGAGAATGTCTATGTATCAAACACACAGAAGAGCTTCCAGATGTGACATGTCATCATCAAGGACATCCAATGAATGGGGGATGAGTGACAGGCTCTCAAAAGTGGACTGAAACATCACTCAGGCAGAGAGAAAAATAATCGCCTCTTCAATGGCAACCTGTGTGTGTATCTATCGACACAAGGGCATGTTTCAGTGTTTAAGTGCACCGATTGAGTCTGGTATGTTGTGCCCTGTTTTGGTAGGTGATAATGTTTATTTTATAGATAACACCAGTGTGCGTGCATGTGTGTGTGTGTGTGAGGTCCAACTGGAGACCCATCACTCAGTCCTGTAGCCATGGCACAGAGACTCTTGCATCTCTTGAAATCACCTTCATGTGGAGTGACTTTTTGCACCGCTGGTGACAAGGCAATCACACTCTTTATTTAGGGGGATTCCAACCTGAGTGAAGCGTGCATAAACGGAACATAATTCCATTTTGATGCACTTTTCTCTCGTGTATTCTGACCTTGACCTTATGCATGAGAATAACATGCTATTCACCCCGCTATTCCTTTGGGGTGGATATCAAAGGAATTCATGTGTGGTGGAGGTGTGTTTACAAATACGCCATATTCTGACCTTGACTTAATTCATTCAGAATTCCACCTCCTCTCAAAGTGTAACAACATACACTACATGACCAAAAGTACGTGACTTGTCGAACATCTCATTCCAAAGATGTTGGGCGATTAGGCCTGGCTCGCAGTCGGCGTTCCAATATATCCCAAAGGTGTCCAATGGGGTTGCGGTCAGGGCTCTGTGTAGGCCAGTCAAGTTCTTACACACAGATCTCGACAAACCATTCTGTATGGACCTCAACTTGCCACAAAGTTGGAAGCACAGAACTATCTAGAATGTCATTGTATGCTGTAGCGTTAACATTTCCTTTCACTAGAACTAAGGGGCCTGAACCATGAAAACAGCCCCAGACCATTATTCCTTCTCCACCTAACTTTACAGTTGGCACTATGCATTTGGGAAGGTAGTGTTCTCCTGACCTCCACCAAACCCTCATTCAGATGGTGAAGTGTGATTCATCACTTCAGAGAACGCGTTTCCACTGCTCCAGTGTGCTCCAGTCTAATGGCGGCGAGCTTTACACCTCTCCAGCCGATGATTGGCATTGCGTATGGTGATCTTAGGCTTGTGTGTGGCTGCTTCGTCATGGAAACCCATTTCATGAAGCTCCAGATGAACAGTTCTTGTGCTGACGTCCTCGGTTTTCAACTCGGTAGTGAGTGTTGCAACCGAGGACAGACGATTTGTGGTAGGTGATAATGTTTGTTTTTATGGATAACACCAGTGTGTGTGTGTGTGTGTGTGTGTGTGTGTGTGTGTGCGTGTGCGTGTGCGTGTGTGTGTGTGTGTGAGTGAGTACAGCCCCGTATCCTGGAGACAAGAGGCCAAAACAGTTCAGCCCGGATTTATCACCATCCTTAAACTATTACTAGGAAGTAATTATGAGGCACTAAGGGCCCGATTCAGATTTACGCCTTTCCTATGCAGGCCTTTCCTATGCAGGCCTTTCCTATGCAGGCCTTTCCTATGCAGACCTTTCCTATGCAGACCTTTCCTATGCAGGCCTTCCCTATGCAGGCCTTTCCTATGCAGACCTTTCCTATGCAGGCCTTTCCTATGCAGGCCTTTCCTATGCAGACCTTTCCTATGCAGACCTTTCCTATGCAGGCCTTTCCTATGCAGGCCTTTCCTATGCACTTCTCAGTAGTTGGCATTCAGACTTACCTTATGTAGGTGTGTAATGGGCTTTTCAGGTGTGGTTCCATTGTGTTTGCTGAATAAATGTAATTCAACCTCTGAAAACCGTCCCACTTGCTGGCCAACATATTTTCTCATGGAGTTTTAATTCAATAAGGTTTTTAGTACATTTAGTACTCTTTAAATACAGTATACCTTAGATTTGAATTTTCTCAACAGACTCACTAGAATATACACTGAGTGTACAAAACCTTAGGAACATCTGCTCTGTCCATGACAGACTGACCAGGTGAATCAAATCAAAATCAAATCAAATTGAATCCATGTGAAAGCTATGATCCCTTATTAATGTCACCTGTTAAATCCACTTCAATCTGTGCAGATGAAGGGGAGGAGACAGGTTGAGACAATTGAACCATTGGATTGTGTATGTGTGCCCTTCAGAGGGTGAATGGGCAAGACAAAAGATTTAAGTGCCTTTGAACAGGTTATGGTAGTAGGTGCCAGGCGCACCGGTTTGAGGATGTGAAGACCTGCAACGCTGCTGGGTTTTTCACTCTCAACAGTTTCCCATGTGTATCAAGAATGGTCCACCATTCAATTGACTTCCAGCGAAATTGGAGCCAGCATCCCTGTGGAAAGTTTTTGACACCTTGTAGTCAATACCCAACTAATTGAGGCTGTTCTGAGGGCAAATGGGGGTGCAACTCAATCTTAGGAAGGTGTTCCTAATGTTTTGTACACTCGGTGTATATCGAGAGAATGGGTTCAGCGTAGGGATCAATGAAAGAAAGCCATCTAAATACACACATATTCATCTCCTTTTCAGCACCAATTGTAGGCTACTGCACTAAAGTGACAGTTATTATGTATGTTGATATTATTGACGGTGGCTACCGACAGTGGCTACCGACAGTGGCTAATATTTAATATGATAGAAATTATTTTTTTAAATACTGAAAAGTCCTGGCATATAATTAAAACATTCTAGAGTGCATAAATCAACCTGGTAAGTAAGGCACTAATGTCAGTGCTCTCAGGTTTCCATAGAATACAGCCTCGGCTTGGGTCTCCAAATTTCAGCCTTGCAAATTCTGAAGCCATAGGCTTAGAATTACAATTCTGAATAACGACACAGCTATTTCTACTTCACTTTGTGAAAAACAGGCCCGAAATACCTGTCATGTTGACATGTTTTTCCATTTGCTGAAATATGACTAGTTTCACATTGTCTCCAACGATCATAAGACAGATCTGAGATATTTACAATTCCCTTAACCAGACAGCTTGCTCATTTAAATAGATCATATCAATACCTCTTATCAATTGGTAAATAACAGTGCATGGAGAATGGTGTTATTCCTATCAGGAAAAATACACTATACAGTGCATTCAAACCCCTTCCGTTTTTCCACATTTTGTTACATTTCAGCCTTATTCTAAAAAGGATAACATTATTTTTTCCCTCATCAATCTACACACAATACCCCATAATGACAAAGTGAAAACAAGAAAAAAACTGAAATACCTTATTTACGTAAGTATTCAGACCCTTTGCTATGAGACTCAGGTGCATCCTGTTTCCATTGATCATCCATGAGAGGTTTCTACAACTTGATTGGAGTCCACCTGTGTTATATTCAATTGATTGGACACGATTTGGAAAGGCACACACCTGTCTATATAAGGTGCATGTCTGAGCAAAAACCAAGCCATGAGGTCGAAGGAATTGTCCGTAAAGGGTGCCAAAAAATGTCTGTAGCGTTGAAGGTCCCCAAGAACACAGTGGCCTACATCGTTCTTAAATGGAAGACGTTTGGAACCACCAAGAATCTTCCTAGAGCTGGCCGCCCTGCCGAACTGAGCAATCAGGGGAGAAGGGCCTTGGTCAAGGAGGTGACCAAGAACCCGATTGTCATGCCCTGGCCATAGAGAGGCTTTTATTCTCTATTTTGGTTAGGCCAGGGTGTGACTAGGGTGGGCATTCTATGTTCATTTTCTATGTTTTGTTTTTCTTTGTTGTTTGGCCAGGTGTGGTTCTCAATCAGAGGCAGCTGTCTATCGTTGTCTCTGATTGAGAACCATACTTAGGTAGCCTTTTCCCACCTGAGTTTTGTGGGTAGTTGTTTTCTGTTTTTGTGTCTGCACCAGACAGAACTGTTTCGGTTGTTCTCGTTGTTGTTTTGTTAATCAGTGTTCAGTTCCATTAATAAAAGGATGAACACGTACCACGCCGCCTCCACCAAAGGACCAACAGCATGGTAAGGAGGAGCAGCGCTATCTGGGGAAATGGATATGGGAGGAGATATTGGAAGGCATTGGACCCTGGGCACAGGCTGGGGAGTATCGCCGTCCACAGGAGGAACTGGAGGCAGCTAAGGCTGAGCGGTAACACTACGAGGAGTTGGCACGGCTGGCAAGGTAGTCCGTGAGGCAGACCCAAAAACGTTTTTTGGCAGAGTCAGGATTCAGACCTGAGCCAACTCCCCGTGCTTACCGTAAGGAGCCAAGGATGGAACCAGAGCCAGTAAGGGTGGAATTGTAGGTGAGTGAATGGGGCAAAGCAGAGACAGTGAAGGAGTTAATGGGGAGATTGGAGGAGAGAGTTATGAGGGAGTTGTCCGGGATTTGATGTCACCTGAGTCAGCTCTCCATACTCGTCCTGAGGTGCGTGCTAGCCGTCTGGTGAAGACTGTGCCAGCCCCACGCACCAGGCCTCATGTGCACCTCCCTAGCCCTGCACGTCCTGTGCCAGCTCGGCGCTACAGCTCTCCAAGACATGCTTACCATGGCGGGCATCGTACTGGTCAGGCACCGTGTTATGCGGTGGAGAGCACGGTGTCTCCAGTACGCGTTCTTAGCCCGGTGCGCTACATCTCAGCTCTCTGCATCTGCCGGGCTAGGGTGAGGATCCAGCCAGGATGGATGGTGCCAGCCCTGCTCTCCAGACCTCCAGTGAGTCTCCTTGGGCCAGGATATCCTGCGTCGGCGCTGCGCACTGTATCTCCCGTGTGTCTGCACAGCCCAGTGCGTCCTGTGCCTGCGCCACGCACATGCCGGGCTAAAATCACCGTCCAGCCAGGACGGGTTGTGCAGGCCCTTAGTTCGAGACATCCAGTGCGCCTCCACAGCCCAGTCTATACTGTGCCTCCTCCCTTCAGAGTCTCCCACCTGTCCGGCACTGCCAGAGTCTCCCGCCTGTCCAGCGCTGCCAGAGTCTCCCGCCTGTCAGGCGCTGCCAGAGTCTCCCGCCTGTCAGGCGCTGCCAGAGTCGCCCGCCTGTCCGGGGCCCGCTGCGAGGGTCCCAGGTCTGGGGTCGGCGCTGCCAGAGTCTTCCCCCAGAGTAAGGAGTATGGAATGTGTAATCAGACAGGAGAACAACAGAGTAAGGAGTATGGAATGTGTCATCAGACAAGGGAACTCTAGATTAAGGAGTATGGAATGTGTCATCAGACAAGGGAACTCTAGATTAAGGAGTATGGAATGTGTCTTCAGACAGGGGAACTCCAGAGTAAGGAGTATGAAATGTGTCATCAGACAGGAGAACTCCAGAGTAAGGAGTATGGAATGTGTCTTCAGACAGTAGAACTCCAGAGTAAGGAGTATGAAATGTGTCATCAGACAGGAGAACTCCAGAGTAAGGAGTATGGAATGTGTCATCAGACAGTAGAACTCCAGAGTAAGGAGTATGAAATGTGTCATCAGACAGGAGAACTCCAGAGTAAGGAGTATGGAATGTGTCATCAGACAGTAGAACTCCTGAGTAAGGAGTACGGAATGTGTCATCAGACAGGACAAATCCAGAATAAGGAGTATGGAATGTGTCATCAGACAGGAGAACTCCAGAGTAAGGAGTATGGAATGTGTAATCAGATAGGAGAACTCCAGAGTAAGGAGTACAGAATGTGTCATCAGACAGGAGAGCTCCAGAGGAAGGAGTATGGAATGTGTCATCAGACAGAACTCCAGAGTAAGGAGTATGGAATGTGTCATCAGACAGGGGAACTCCAGAGTAAGGAGTATGGAATGTGTCATCAGACAGGGGAACTCCAGATTAGGGAGTATGGAATGTGTCATCAGACAGGGGAACTCCAGATTAAGGCGTATGGAATGTGTCACCATACAGGGGATCTCCAGAGTAAGGGGTGTGGAATGTGTCATCAGACAGGAGAACTCCAGAGTAAGGAGTATGGAATGTGTTATCAGACAGGGGAACTCAGAGTAAGGAGTATGGAATGTGTCATCAGACAGGGGAACTCCAGATTAAGGAATGTGGAATGTGTAATCAGACAGGAGAACTCCAGAGTAAGGAGTGTGGAATGTGTCATCACACAGGAGACCTACAGAGTAAGGAGCGTGGAATGTGTAAACATACAGGAGAACTCCAGAATAAGGAGTGTGGAATGTGTCACCAGACATGCGAACTCAAGAGTAAGGAGTATGGAATGTGTCATCAGACAGTAGAACTCCAGAGTAAGGAATATGGAATGTGTCATCAGACAGTAGAACTCCAGAGTAAGGAATATGGAATGTGTCACCAGACATGTGAACTCAAGAGTAAGGAGTATGGAATGTGTCATCAGACAGTAGAACTCCAGAGTAAGGAATATGGAATGTGTCATCAGACAGTAAGACTCCCGAGTAAGGAGTATGGAATGTGTCATCAGACAGGGGAACTCCAGAGTAAGGAGTATGGAATGTGTCATCAGACATGTGAACTCAAGAGTAAGGAGTATGGAATGTGTAATCAGAGAGGAGAACTCCAGAGTAAGGAGTATGGAATGTGTCACCAGACATGTGAACTCAAGAGTAAGGAGTATGGAATGTGTCATCAGACAGTAGAACTCCAGATTAAGGAGTATGGAATGTGTCACCATACAGGGGAACTCCAGAGTAAGGAGTTTGGAATGTGTCATCAGACAGGGGAACTCCAGATTAAGGAGTATGGAATGTGTCATCAGACAGGGGAACTCCAGATTAAGGAGTATGGAATGTGTCACCATACAGGGGAACTCCAGAGTAAGGAGTATGGAATGTGTCATCAGACAGGGGAACTCCAGACTAAGGAGTATGGAATGTGCCATCAGACAGAACTCCAGAGTAAGGAGTATGGAATGTGTCATCAGACAGGAGATCTCCAGAGGAAGGAGTATGGAATGTGTAATCAGACATGAGCACTCCAGAGTAAGGAGTATGGAATGTGTCATCAGACAGGAGATCTCCAGAGGAAGGAGTATGGAATGTGTAATCAGACATGAGCACTCCAGAGTAAGGAGTATGGAATGTGTCATCAGACAGGAGATCTCCAGAGTAAGGAGTATGGAATGTGTCACCAGACCGGTGAACTCCAGAGTAAGGAGTATAGAATGTGTCATCAGACAGTAGAACTCCAGAGTAAGGAATATGGAATGTGTCATCAGACATTAAGACTCCAGAGTAAGGAGTTTGGAATGTGTCATCGGACAGGGGAACTCCAGAGGAAGGAGTATGGAATGTGTCATTAGACAGAACTCCAGAGTAAGGAGTGCAGAATGTGTCATCAGACAGGAGAACTCCAGAGTAAGGGGTGTGGAATGTGTCATCAGACAGGAGAACTCCAGAGTAAGGACTATGGAATGTGTCATCAGACAGTAGAACTCCAGAGTAAGGAGTATGGAATGTGTCATCAGACAGGAGAACTCCAGAGCAAGGAGTATGGAATGTGTCATCAGACATTAGAACTCCAGAGTAAGGAGTATGGAATGTGTCATCAGACAGGAGAACTCCAGAGTAAGGAGTATGGAATGTGTCATCAGACAGTAGAACTCCAGAGTAAGGAGTATGTAATGTGTCATCAGACAGTAGAACTCCAGAGTAAGGAGTATGGAATGTGTCATCAGACAGTAGAACTCCAGAGTAAGGAGTATGTAATGTGTCATCAGACAGTAGAACTCCAGAGTAAGGAGTATGTAATGTGTCATCAGACAGTAGAACTCCAGAGTAAGGAGTATGGAATGTGTCATCAGACAGGAAAAATCCAGAATAAGGAGTATGGAATGTGTCATCAGACAGGAGAACTCCAGAGTAAGGAGTAGGGCTGCTGAATTCCTGAGCTAAAAAAACAGGTCCAGACCAGACAGCCAGGCCCTGTGGTGACACAGATCCACTGGGGCTCACACATACTGGGGGAGAGGATTAGCACATTACACCTACCCCGGGTACTCAGGCAACCTCCTCAGCCAGCAGGTCAACACCAAGACATACCTCCATTACAGCTCAAAGGGCATTAGGGAAAGGATTAGGGCCAGCATTTTCATGCTGGGCACAAAGTCACTCTCCCAACAGCCAGGCTGGCGGGCAGGCAGCCATATGTCAGCCAGATGCTGCCGGCCTCACTCCTTTCAAAGAAACAATTAGGGACAATTATTGCAACATATAAATTAATTTCATCCATGATTAAAATGTTTGGTGAAGGGGGAGCTGGACTGCACTGCCAGGTGGTTGTAATCTTGATGGCAGTCGCAGTGGGACTTTAGAAAGAGAGATGGAGAGAAAGAAAACCTGCCAAGCTGTTTATTCAGGCACTTGTGTGTCGGGTCAAGTGTCCCCCCCTGCTTTCCACATTCACCCCACCGGCAAAGGCATCTGTCCTCTAGCTAATACTGCTTTAATGGAGGTCATTCATTTTAATAGTGCCTCATTTCAAACTCCAATAGTTAAGGCATGCAGTGCTCTGGTCTGGGTGGTAGTGTTGCAGCAGGAGTGAGGGCTAGCTCTCCAAATAAACAGTCCCCCGCGAGCAGCGGGTGTCTCAACCACGCCGTAATCCACCCAGCGGCCCAGTTCACGGTCACAGAGGGGGGAAACGCAGCCCTGCTCCTCTGAGAAATCTAAACCATGTTAGGGATATGAAAACCACATTTGGGTAAGTGGCAAAGAGTAGGATGACAGGGTGACTGGAACTCAGAGCACTCACTGGATAACAGAACAATCAAGTGTAATTGTACTTGAAAAGTGGAGAACACAGGAGGAACCGCCAAACAAGTCTGTCAGCTGTTTGTCAGACCCTTTCCACCCAGAGTATATTATTACCGTCCACAACTCTATCCGTCTCCAGCAACGCTCACACACAAACACACACACCAGATAAGAGGGCTGAAGAGACCCCTTTAAGTTGGGTGACAGCTGATTTGCGTTCTCATAGAATATCTTTAAAGGCGGTAAAAGAGTACTGCTGTTGATGAGTCATTATGGTGCCAGTAAAGGTGAAACAGGAAAACCATTTCACCTTCAGATGAAGAGTGTCACTGAGGGAGGTGTCAGTCTGTCATCCAGTCTGTACATACAGAAAGAAAGTCGCACACTGTAATTATGTTCCCAAACATTTAATGTCGTTTACAAAATTTCACTCAGGAAGGCTGGTCTGAATGTTCTTCAAACTTCATCAAGCAGCATAACAAAATTCACTTTGTTTCCTATTCTACTGGCATAGTGGGCATGGATACAAATGTATCATAATCAGCATAGCGTCTCATTCTTCTCTTTGCTATTAGCCATGTGCAGAATGGCATTCACCTATTTACCTTCAGCCTATAAGCACGGAACAATAATGCACATTCTGCAAATTTCTGTTTAACCTATGGGCTCAGTCCTGCAATTATCACTTTCCTCCCTCTCAACCAATGGGTGTAAATCTTGGGATGTATTTATATGTCAACTTATCTATGTTCTCTCACTTGCTGTTTTTCAGCAACAGTTGTCGACAACCATTCACCTCCCCACCACCAGCACCAGGTATAATAACCTTAAGGCCCAACATTGGAACTTCTTTACCCTAGCGGTGGGTTCGATGCCAGCTGCCCAGCAAATGGCTACCTGTCATCAGAATCTGGCTCTGAGGAGCATTACCCCAAATGATTTCATAAAATCCCATATTGCATTCTGTCTCTGTTGTTCATTAATTTAAGCCTGTACTCGATAGAAATGGGTATAGCAACCAACGTGTCGGCACGCAGTGCCTTCTTGACTTTCTTTCTTTTTATAGTTGACTCTGTTAGTCAGCACCTCCACAAAACATTTTTGGGTGTGTGTCATCTTAGGCCTTTTACTCAGTCTGTACATGCCAAATCCCAGCGAGGCGTCTCTGGCCACAGACGTACGTACGCTAACAAAGGACATTTTTTATGTCAGATATCAGATTTATACCGTAAAACATGCCAGGTTCACAGTGAAAAATCTAAATTAGATACATTAATTACCATTATCAGTAGTTGTATGGTTATTACAGTCATTTCTGCTGTTATTCTTTGTTGCACTTCAACATACATTTCTAGATCTCCTCACTTGAAAATGTCTTCCCATGTTTAAGAGTCTCCCGTGCTGCAGGATAATTTATGTTTACTCCTCAGATTAAAGACATCCATCTCTGAGGTGTGTCACTTACCCAGCATACCTTGCAGTTTCCTGTCCTCAGTCTGCATAACGTTGATGTATGATCTGTGAAGAGCAGAGTTGTTTTATCTCCCGCGTGGTGACATAGGATGGTCGTTTTATCTCCAGTGCAGGAAGCATGTGATGCTTCTCCATCGCTCCTGGCCTGTCTGCCCGTAGACAGCCTGATGAAAGCACAGGGCCACCTTGCCTGGACAGAACACATCCATCAGACCTACAGGCCCAACGGGGGCACAGCAGAGTCATACTCTGCCCCTGGGAGCACCAAGTGTCCTAGCCAGGTTTAAAGAGGCTTTTGTATCTCACCGATGCTACACACAGACATTCACATGCATACTAGTCCACGTAAGCATGGAGGTACATACCACATATGCACACACAGAGAAATTCACACTTTAATGACTCACTACTGTATATTTGAACTTTCATATGTACACATTCACTCAAACCCCATGTGGTGGATGAAGACATTCGTGCCTGTTCAAAGAGGGATTTCCCCACGCGCTAGTATGTCTACTAGTGTACTCCACTGGGACACACGTCATAAAATGTTGGATGATAGAGAACACAGACAATAAATAGCTATTATTGGATGGGCGGTTGGTTGGTCTATTAAAATTCTGAAGCCAACTGCACACAGACATCACAGTCACATCATTTCAATCATATGGTTGACAATGACTTCCTGGGTACATCATTTGAACCAATATGAGACAAAGATGTGGAAATTGTGTTCTCTTACAATCCACTCCATTGGGCCAGTCGTTGAGTGACTAACAGGCTTTGAAGTGGCTTTCCTGGGTTGATGAGGTGCATGTAGGCCAGACACACAAAGGAAATGTTTCAATTTTCACAAACTGACCCTTCATCCTCACCGACAAAAAAAGCAACAATGCTGCATCAATTGGTGGACAATTTCCCAAGCACTCACACCAGAATTTATTTTAACAAGCATTTTAAGAGTTCCATAAATTATCCTAGGGGTTTAGTGATGCACCAGTCTGTGATCGCTCAATTTTCATTCTCTCGCTCTCCCTTTCTCTCTCTCTCTCTATTAATTTCTCTCCCTTCTCTCTTTCTCTCTCGCTTTCAGTTTCCTCTCTCTCTCTCCACTTCTCTCTCTACTTCTCTCTCTCCTTCCCTTTCTTTCTCTCTGATTGCTTCCACACGCTGAAGGAAAAGTCCAGCTGGAGACTGTAAAAATAAACTCTCCATGTTTAAAAATGGGAAGATCAGCCCTTTTTTTAGGTTTCTTTTCATGTTTGTGTCCCTGTGTGTCCAGCCTGGTGAGGTAGAGCAGGTTGAGAACAGAATAGAACAGAAAGAGGAAGGTGCTGTGCTCTGCATGCCAGAATGGGAATGTGGAGGAGGGTGCTTTTTGAAGTGAGGAAGAACACTAATTGGCAAGGGAGCGGAGAGAGAAAGACATACTTGCTGCCAGATCTTTCTGTAAAACACATTCTATGTTCTGTTTGCAGGTCTAGAGTGAGGTGTTGGAGGCCTAGACATGCAGAACCAGGACAATTCACAGTCAAGGACCAGCTCCTGATACCACTTTTAGCTTGCAATAAGTGCAGGGTAAACGTTGCTTCCTGCCTTTTTGCATGGCTGGGTTATGCCACATTTAGTCTGTCTGCTCAGCTTTAATACTGTACCTGTATGTTATTTATTTCTGTTAAGAGTATTGGGCCAGTAACCGAAAGGTCGCTGGTTCGAATCCCCAAGCCGACTAGGTGAAAAATCTATCAATGTGTCCTTGAGCAAGGGATTTTCGAATTCTAATTTCTCCAATAAGTCGATCTGGATAAGAGCGTCTGCTAAATGACTAAAATGTAAATCTACACTGAAGTTATACTAATTTAATTACAGTGCTTCCTTGTTTTACGGGCATGGTTAAAAAAAGGATGATGATTAATTAAAAAAGGTGTAATTTATCCCAATCTCAATCTTATTCTTAATCTTTCAATATGTTGATTCACTTCAGGATGACTTGTCCTTATCTGCTCTGTCTTCCCAGTGTAAACAGGTAAACACAGAGAAAGACCTCCTTTCATATCCTGTCTCAATGGCCTCCCCTGGTTTCACCTATGGTTTCACCTATTTTTCACATGTTCTCAGCTATATTGCACAGCACTGTCTTTAATCACATCTAGTGTACTGTATACTGTATATATTAATTATCCTATATTACTGAATATAAGACATAATTATACTGCCATATCACGTACATTAACTTCACAGGGACTTGATAAATACTGTGGCACTTTAACAACTTTGAAGATGATGTTTTAATGACAGATTCTCAGCAAGGACTTTGTGAATAATTTACCAAGTTCAGCAAACAGGGCTAAACAGTGTTTGGCTTAATTGAGTTTGTTGGAAGTGTGTTCCTGTATTCTTGCTTTTCAACAGGCTGTCATTTATCTGTAACACGTTATGAAACCCATTACTCTTCACTCATCACTCTGAGAGGAGAAGACTGAAGCATCTGTGAGGGTTAATTACAGTAAGCTCTGTTTAATAAGCAGCATTCGTATCATGTGTCTCAGTGTAGACTCTGTAAGTGGAGAGAGGAACCTTCAGAAGCCCTGGAATGCCTGATGTTCATGTATAAATGTATAGCACATGCCAACACTGGAGTGAGGAACTGTTTTACTCTATGTTGCCAAGTAACAATTTTCTTTGGCTGTGATTGGGTCTAGATTGGGTTTAGAATATGCTGGCTGTGTTCGGCTGCCATGTTGGATTTATCTGGTGCAGAAACATACAGTGGGGCAAAAAAGTATTTAGTCAGCCACCAATTGTGCAAGTTCTCCCACTTAAAAAGATAAGAGAGGCCTGTATTTTCACCATAGGTACACTTCAACTACGACAGACAAAATTTGAAAAAAAATCCAGAAAATCACATTGTAGGATTTTTAATGAATTTATTTGCAAATTATGGTGGGAAATAAGTATTTGGTCACCTACAAACAAGCAATATTTCTGGCTCTCACAGAATCAAATAAATCAAATCAAATCAAATTTATTTATATAGCCCTTCGTACATCAGCTGATATCTCAAAGTGCTGTACAGAAACCCAGCCTAAAACCCCAAACAGCAAGCAATGCAGGTGTAGAAGCACGGTGGCTAGGAAAAACTCCCTAGAAAGGCCAAAACCTAGGAAGAAACCTAGAGAGGAACCAGGCTATGTGGGGTGGCCAGTCCTTTTCTGGCTGTGCCGGGTGGAGATTATAACAGAACATGGCCAAGATGTTCAAATGTTCATAAATGACCAGCATGGTCGAATAATAATAAGGCAGAAC
This sequence comes from Oncorhynchus clarkii lewisi, assembly GCF_045791955.1. Lineage (NCBI taxonomy): Eukaryota > Metazoa > Chordata > Actinopteri > Salmoniformes > Salmonidae > Oncorhynchus > Oncorhynchus clarkii. The sequence goes on along the minus strand of NC_092151.1, from coordinate 72,128,429 downwards.
AGTTGAAACTGGAGCAGCAGCACAGTCAGGTGGACTGGGGACAGCAATGAGTCATGTCAGGTATTCCTGGGGCATGGTCCTAGGGCTCAGGTCCTCCTCCGAGAGAAAGAAAGAGAGAATTAGAGAGAGCATATGTGGGATGGCCAGTCCTCTTCTGGCTGTGCCGGGTGGAGATTATAACAGAACATGGCCAAGATGTTCAAATGTTCATAAATGACCAGCATGGTCGAATAATAATAAGGCAGAACAGTTGAAACTGGAGCAGCAGCACGGCCAGGTGGACTGGGGACAGCAAGGAGTCATCATGTCAGGTAGTCCTGGGGCATGGTCCTAGGGCTCAGGTCCTCCGAGAGAGAGAAAGAAAGAGAGAAGGAGAGAATTAGAGAACGCACACTTAGATTCACACAGGACACCGAATAGGACAGGAGAAGTACTCCAGATATAACAAACTGACCCTAGCCCCCGACACATAAACTACTGCAGAATAAATACTGGAGGCTGAGACAGGATGGGTCAGGAGACACTGTGGCCCCATCCGAGGACACCCCCGGACAGGGCCAAACAGGAAGGATATAACCCCACCCAATTTGACAAAGCACAGCCCCCACACCACTAGAGGGATATCTTCAACCAACCCGCCAACCCAGACAGGATGACCACACCAGTGAATAAACCCACTCAGGTGACGCACCCCCTCCAGGGACGGAATGAGAGAGCCCCAGTAAGCCAGTGACTCAGCCCCTGTAATAGGGTTAGAGGCAGAGAATCCCAGTGGAAAGAGGGGAACCGGCCAGGCAGAGACAGCAAGGGCGGTTCGTTGCTCCAGAGCCTTTCCACAGACCTGTAACTTCTTCTTTAAGAGGCTCCTCTGGCCTCTGTCCTCCACCCGTTACCTGTATTAATGGCACCTGTTTGAACTTGTTATCAGTATAAAAGACACCTGTCCACAACCTCAAACAGTCACACTCCAAACTCCACTATGGCCAAGACCAAAAAGCAGTCAAAGGACACCAGAAACAAAATTGTAGACCTGCACCAGGCTGGGAAGACTGAATCTGCAATAGGTAAGCAGCTTGGTTTGAATAAATCAACTGTGGGAGCAATTATTAGGAAATGGAAGACGTACAAGACCACTGATAATCTCCCTCGATCTGGGGCTCCACGCAAGATCTCACCCCGTGGGGTCAAAATGATCACAAGAACGGTGAGCAAAAAACCCAGAACCACACGGGGGGACCTAGTGGATGACCTGCAGAGAGCTGGGACCAAAGTAACAAAGCCTACCATCAGTAACACACTACGCCGCCAGAGACTCAAATCCTGCAGTGCCAGACGTGTCCCCCTGCTTAAGCCAGTACATGTCCAAGCCCGTCTGAAGTTTGCTAGAGAGCATTTGGATGATCCAGAAGAAGATTGGGAGAATGTCATATGGTCAGATGAAAGCAAAATATAACTTTTTGCTAAAACTCAACTCGTCGTGTTTGGAGGACAAAGAATGCTGAGTTGCATCCAAAGAACACCATACCTACTGTGAAGCATGGGGGTGGAAACATCATGCTTTGGGGCTGTTTTTCTGCAAAGGGACCAGGACGACTGATTAGTGTAAAGGAAAGAATGAATGGGGCCATGTATCGTGAGATTTTGAGTGAAAACCTCCTTCCATCAGCAAGTGCATTGAAGATGAAACGTGGCTGGGTCTTTCAGCATGACAATGATCCCAAACACACCGCCCGGGCAACAAAGGAGTGGCTTCGTAAGAAGCATTTCAAGGTCCTGGAGTGGCCTAGCCAGTCTCCAGATCTCAACCCCATAGAAAATCTTTGGAGGGAGTTGAAAGTCCGTGTTGCCCAGCAACAGCCCCAAAACATCACTGCTCTAGAGGAGATCTGCATGGAGGAATGGGCCAAAATACCAGCAACAGTGTGTGAAAACCTTGTGAAGACTTACAGAAAACGTATGACCTCTGTCATTGCCAACAAAGGGTATATAACAAAGTATTGAGATAAACTTTTGTTATTGACCAAATACTTATTTTCCACCATGATTTGCAAATAAATGCATAAAAAATCCTACAATGTGATTTTCTGGATTTTTTTTTCTCATTTTGTCTGTCATAGTTGAAGTGTACCTATGATGAAAATTACAGGCCTCTGTCATCTTTTTAAGTGGGAGAACTTGCACAATTGGTGGCTGACTAAATACTTTTTTGCCCCACTGTAGGTTATGCTTTAAATGGGAAAAATCATTATATAATTTCAGGTTTGATAATTATGAGTTCTGTAAGAAAAATACATGCAATTACAATTACATTATGAGATATTTTCTCATGTGTAATTTTACAAAGATGCTGATGTTGTCACGTTCTGACCTTAGTTCCTTTATTGTCTTTGTGTTAGTTTGGTCAGGGCATGAGTTGGGGTGGGTAGTCTATGTTCGTTTTTCTAGGAGATTCGAGATTCGAGGAGGAGATTCGTTACAGAATCACCCACCACAACCGGACCAAGCAGCGTGGTAACCAGGAGCAGAGGGTTCTGGACTCCTGGACTTGGGAGGAGATTTTCGACGGAAAGGGACTGGAAGCAGCCAAAGCAGAGCGGCGACATTATGAGGAGTTAGCACGGCAGCACAACAGGGACGAGAGGCAGTCCCAAAAATGTCTTGGGGGGAGGCACACGGGGAGTGTGGCTAAGTCAGGTAGGAGACCTGAGCCAACTCCCCGTGCTTACCGTGGAGAGAGGTGGACCAGGCAGGCACTGTGTTATGCCGTGAGGCGCACGGTGTCCCCAGTGCGCAGGCATAGCCCGGTGCGCTACATCGCAGCTCCTCGTATCGGCGGGCTATAGTGGGCATTGAGCCAGGAGCTATGAAGCCGGCTCAGCGCATCTGGTCTCCAGTGCGTCTCCTCGGCCCGGGTTATATGGCACCAGCCCTACGCACGGTATCCCCGGTTCACCAGCACAGCTCAGTGGGGTCTGTTCCACCCCGCCGCACTTGCCGGGCTACGGGGAGTATCCAGCCAGGACAGGTTGTGCAGGCTTGGTGCTCGAGACCTCCAGTGCGCCTCCACGGTCTGGTCCACCCGGTGCCTCCTCCACGCACCAGGCATCCGGTGGCAGCCCCACGCACCAGGCTGTCTCTCCGTCTCCTCCCTCCAGGTGCTCCCTCCTGTCCAGCGCTTCCAGATTCTCCCTCCTGTCCAGCGCTTCCAGAGTCTCCCCCCTGTCCGGAGCTGCCAGAGCCGCTCGTCTGTCCTGAGCTGCCAGAGCCGCCCGTCAGTCATGAGCTGCCAGAGCCGCCCTTCATTCAGGATCTGCCAGAGCCGCCCTTCACTCCGGCGCTGCCGGAGTCTCCCGCCTGTCCTGCGCTGCTGGAGTCTCCCATCTTTTCAGGGCCCACTGCAAAATTATTCAGCCCCCTTAAGTTAATACTTTGTAGCGCCACCTTTTGCTGCGATTACAGCTGTAAGTCGCTTGGGGTATGTCTCTATCAGTTTTGCACATCGAGAGACTGACATTTTTTCCCATTCCTCCTTGCAAAACAGCTCGAGCTCAGTGAGGTTGGATGGAGAGCATTTGTGAACAGCAGTTTTCAGTTCTTTCCACAGATTCTCGATTGGATTCAGGTCTGGACTTTGACTTGGCCATTCTAACACCTGGATATGTTTATTTTTGAACCATTCCATTGTAGATTTTGCTTTATGTTTTGGATCATTGTCTTGTTGGAAGACAAATCTCCGTCCCAGTCTCAGGTCTTTTGCAGACTCCATCAGGTTTTCTTCCAGAATGGTCCTGTATTTGGCTCCATCCATCTTCCCATCAATTTTAACCATCTTCCCTGTCCCTGCTGAAGAAAAGCAGGCCCAAACCATGATGCTGCCACCACCATGTTTGACAGTGGGGATGGTGTGTTCAGGGTGATGAGCTGTGTTGCTTTTACGCCAAACATAACGTTTTGCATCGTTGCCAAAAAGTTCAATTTTGGTTTCATCTGACCAGAGCACCTTCTTCCACATGTTTGGTGTGTCTCCCAGGTGGCTTGTGGCAAACTTTAAACAACACTTTTTATGGATATCTTTAAGAAATGGCTTTCTTCTTGCCACTCTTCCATAAAGGCCAGATTTGTGCAATATACGACTGATTGTTGTCCTATGGACAGAGTCTCCCACCTCAGCTGTAGATCTCTGCAGTTCATCCAGAGTGATCATGGGCCTCTTGGCTGCATCTCTGATCAGTCTTCTCCTTGTATGAGCTGAAAGTTTAGAGGGACGGCCAGGTCTTGGTAGATTTGCAGTGGTCTGATACTCCTTCCATTTCAATATTATCTCTTGCACAATGCTCCTTGGGATGTTTAAAGCTTGGGAAATCTTTTTGTATCTAAATCCGGCTTTAAACTTCTTCACAACAGTATCTCGGACATGCCTGGTGTGTTCCTTGTTCTTCATGATGCTCTCTGCGCTTTTAACGGACCTCTGAGACTATCACAGTGCAAAGTTCAAGTTCAAGGGGGCCGAATACTTTCGCAAGGCACTGTATGTGCATGCAAAGAGCAAACAACAAGCTGCACAAGAACTCACTACTGTAATGGTCCAGGTTACGAAGTGGCCAGTGACTAGTGTTTGCATCTCAATGTGAAAAAAACTGTTGGCATGTTCTTCACAAAGAGGCCAACAGATGCTACTGAGACATATGTCAGGGGAGAAGCTCCAGGTGGTATCTGATTCCAACCTCTCTTTTAAAAAGCAGGTGAAAAAGGTAATTCAAATAACCAAATTCAACCTAGCTAATTTCCGATTTATACAAAATTGTTTGACTACAGAGGTAGCAAAACTGTACTTCAAATCTATGATACTCCCCCACTTAGCACACTGCTTGACTAGTTGGGCCCAAGCTTGCTGTACAACATTAAAACCCATTCAGTCTGTCTACAAACAGGCTCTCAAAGTGCTTGATAGGAAGCCCAATAACCATCATTACTGTTACATCCTCAGAAAGCATGAGCTCCTGAGTTGGGAAAATCTTGTGCAATACACCGACGCATGTCTTGTATTCGAGATCCTAAATGGCCTGGCTCCCCCTCCACTCAGTATTTATGTTAAACAGAAAACCCAAACATATGGCAGCAGATCCACAAGGTCTGCCATGAGAGGTGACTGTATAGTTCCCTTAAGGAAAAGCACCTTTAGTAAATCCGCTTTCTCTGTGAGAGCTTCCCGTGTCTGGAATACACTGCCATCAGACACACATAACTGCACCACATATCACACTTTCACAAAAAACTTGAAGACATGGCTAAAGATCAATCAGATTTGTGAACATAATCCCTAGCTGTGTATTGCCGCTTTCCATGTTGTCTGTTGTCTGTAGCTTGTGAGGTGTAGAAACACTTTGTTGCTTTTATGGATTTTGTCTTGTTGCTTTTTGTGCCATGTTGCTCTGTCTGTATGATACTTCTTGCTTGTCCTATGTTGCTCTGTCTGTAGGCTACTTCTTGCTTGTCCTATGTTGCTCTGTCTGTATGCTACTTCTTGCTTGTCCTATGTTGCTCTGTCTGTATGCTACGTCTTGCTTGTCCTATGTTGCTCTGCGTGTGCTCACTGCTCATTGATTGTCTGTATTGTAATTGTTTTTAATAACCTGCCCAGGGACTGCGGTTGAAAATTAGCCGGCCGGCTAAAACCGTCACTTTTACTGAAACGTGGATGCACTGTCCCTGTACTGTCCCTGTAAAAATAAATAAACTCAAACTCTTCAAAATATGGCTTGTCACCTAAAAACCTCACAAACTTTTACAGATACACAATTGAGAGCATCCTGTCGGATTGTATCGCAGCCTGGTACGGCAACTGCACCACCCACAACCGCAGGGCTCTCCAGAGGGTGGTGCGGTCTTCACATCGCATCACCGGGGGCAAACTACCTGCCCTCCAGGACACTTACACCACCCAATGTCACAGGAAGGCCAAAAAGATCATCAAGGACAACAACCACCCGAGCTATTGCCTGTTCACCCTGCTACCATCCAGAAGGCAAGGTCAGTACAGGCAGTATCGTAAAGTACTTAAGTAGAAATACTTTAATGTACTACTTAAGTAGTTTTTTGGGGGTATCTGTACTTTACTATGTATATTTTTTAAAACTTTTACTTTTACTTCACTACATTCCTAAAGACAATTATGTACTTCCTACATTTTGTTTGACGCCCAAAAGTACTTGTTACATTTTGAATGCTTAGCAGGACAAGAAAATGGTCCAATTAACACTCTTATCAAGAAAACACGTGGTCATCCTTACTGCCTCTGATCTGGCAGACTCACTAAACACGAATGCATCTATTGTAAATGATGTCTGAGTGTTGGAGTCTGCCCCTGGCTATCAGAAAATGTAAAAACAAGAAAATGGTGCCGTCTGCTTTGCTTAATACAAGGAATTTTAAATGATTTATACTTTTACTTTTACCACTGATACTTAAGTATATTTTATCAATTACATTTACTTTTGATACCTAAGTCTATTGCGAACCAAATACTTTTAGACTTTTACATGAGTGATATTTTACTGGGTAACTTCCACTTTTACTTGAGGAACTTTCTATTAAGTTATCTATACTTTTACCCAAGTATGACAATTGGGTTCTTTTTCCAGTACGGGTGCGTCAAAGCAGGGACCGAGAGACTGAAAAACAGCTTCTATCTCAAGACCATCAGACTGTTAAACAGCCATCACTAACTCAGAGAGAGACTGCTGCATACATACAGACTTGGAATCATTGGCCACTTTAATAAATGGAACAGTAGTCACTTTAATAATGTTTACATGTCTTGCATTACTCATGTTACCTTTATTTAGCTAGGCAAGTCAGTTAATTAAGAACAAATTGTTATTTTCAATAACAGCCTAGGAACAGTGGGTTAACTGCTTTGTTCAGGGGCAGAACAACATATTTTTACCTTGCCAACTCAGGGATTCAATCTTGCAATCTTTTGGTTACTAGTCCAACACTCTAACCTCTAGGCTACCTGACTCCCCATCTCATATGTATATACTGTATTCTATACTATCTATTGCATCTTAGCCTGTGCCACTCTGTCATTGCTCATACATATATTTATATATTCTTATTCCATTCCATTCCTTATTCCATTAGGTATTTGTTGTGGAATTGTTAGATATTAATTCTTAGATATTGCTGCACTGTTGGAACTAGAAGCAGAAGCATTTCGCTACACTCAAAATAACATCTGCTAACCATGTGTATGTGACCAATAACATTTGATTTGATTTGATGAGGAGTCAGTACTGTCAAAATAAAGTTCATGTTTCCAGTGCTTTTCTCTGTGGTTTTGATTGCAGTGAGTGAGCATAAGGTCCATACTAATGTCATAGACACAGTGACCTTGGCCCCTGTCACTAAGTCAGACAACGGACAGACTTACAGCATTATTCACTGATGGACAACTTTGCTTTGAAACGTGTTGTTATGGAAAATAGTTAGTTGCAGTTTAAAACCAGGTGCATCTATTTTTCCAACTCTGGTCTGACTTCCCAATCGTTGTCAAGTCACATACAGTACATGTATGCTGCTGTACATTACCAGACCTCCTCTGACACACACATGCAGCTATTGAGAAAGAAATCTAATACATTATTGCTCCTCTTGCAATTCATTGGGTTACACCATAAAACCCTCCACAGAGAGAGATTGCATTTACAAGTGTCGCTGGAGTGTGGAAAAGAGCTTGTGAGATCTATAAATGTATAAAATGTGTGATTTCACTTCAATGCAAAAAAAATCACCCAAGGACCAGCTGTAGATTCGTGAATAAAGAGGGGCTGTAAAACAGAGCTAACTATGAGCAGAGACGATGGGGATCCCACGTGTTTATGCACTCTTCACCCCTGAAACTACGTGTGTGTGTGTGTGTGTGTGTGTGTGTGTGTGTGTGCGTTATAATCTCCACCGGGCACAGCCAGAAGAGGACTGGCCACCCCTCATAGCCTGGTTCCTCTCTAGGTTTCTTCCTGGTGCTTCTACACCTGAATTGCTTGCTGTTTGGGGTATTAGGCTTGGTTTCTGTACAGGACTTTGTGACATCAGCTGATGTAAGAAGGGCTTTATAAATAAATGTGATTGATTGATTGTGTGTGTGTGTGTGTGTGTGTGTGTGTGTGTGTGTGTGTGTGTGTGTGTGTGTGTGTGTGTGTGTGTGTGTGTGTGTGTGCGTGTGTGTGTGCGTTATAATCTCCACCGGGCACAGCCAGAAGAGGACTGGCCACCCCTCATAGCCTGGTTCCTCTCTAGGTTTCTTCCTGGTGCTTCTACACCTGAATTGCTTGCTGTGTGGGGTATTAGGCTGGGTTTCTGTACAGGACTTTGTGACATCAGCTGATGTAAGAAGGGCTTTATAAATAAATGTGATTGATTGATTGATTGTGTGTGTGTGTGTGTGTGTGTGTGTGTGTGTGTGTGTGTGTGTGTGTGTGTGTGTGTGTGTGTGTGTGTGTGTGTGTGTGTGTGTGTGTGTGTGTGTGTGTGTGTGTGTGTGTGTGCTTAACTATTCTTGTGGGGATCAGAATTCTGAAAAAGAATAGTAAACAAGCAGAAATTTGACCAACTTGGGACATTTTGTTAGTCCCCACGAGGTCAAATGCTATCTTTAGGAGGTTTAGGGTTAAGGTTAGAATTAGTGTTAGAGTTAGAATTACATTTATGGTTAGGAGCTAGGGTTACGTTTAGGGTTAGGGGTTAGGGAAATATGATTTTGAATGGGACTGAATTGTGTGTCCCCACAAGGTTAGCTGTACAAGACTGTATGTGTTTGTGTGTGCATGTGTGAGTGTGTGAGTGTGAACCCTGGCACGCTTATGTGTTCATGTGAGTGTACCAGGATCATATGAGTGTGTACTGCTAAAAAAAAGACCAATATTGCGAAACCAGATATCAATATCTAATTTACTTGGTTAATCTTGTTTAGTTGTTAGACACAGATCACATAGTGTATGTAATCAATCTGTCATTACGACAGATACACTGCATGTGGTTTATACAGTGGTCTGGATTTATAGTTTATAGAGAAAGGCATCCACATCCTTACCCCAATGCAGTAAGAAAAGGTAAGAATAGCACATTGTCTAATATGAACTGGTGAGATGTTGACGTCATTTCTGTTACCTACCTGCTTTCTGCATTGACTCTGTACAAGTTGTACAACCTACCACACTACTGACCTCAGACATCACATTAACAATACCTACTGTTCGTTTAACATAGAAACACAAATATTCATCTCACTACCAGTAAAGGAGGACTTCCCGGTATGACAAAATCATGGAGGCTTTGTAAACGTTGGCAGAGAACCTTTGTTTAGTCAGATGATATCAGAAAGTTTGTTTTCCCGCTTTCTCTTTTTTATCTGATTATGCATAATTCCCCTTCTGTCATCATGAGAACCGGGGGCAAGCCAAAGAAGTAGTCTTATGCAGCAATGGTAAACATTCCAGCATCAACATTCTACAGAATACTGTATTTAAATTGATGGCTGATATGCAATCTCCTGTCCATGGTAGTTACATACTTGAGATATTAAGTCTGGCATTTCAGATCTCTCGCCCAGCTAGCCAATTATAAACAAACACCTGGTTTCTGGCGATGGAAATCTCTGTGTGTGGGGCTCTGGGGAATAGCCAGCGACAGTCAGACAGCCTTTATAAACTTCACCAGATGCTTTAAACAGCAAAACTTTGGCAATCAACTTGCCTTAATCACTATGAGATCTGTCACTATGGAAGGCTATGATATAATAGCTCTATGACCGAAACAATAATCAATGTTATTGAGCGATTTCCCTAAACACAGCGATCCGCCAGCCTTAAAAAATTCAGTGTTCTCACAGTCATATGGGAATGAAGTTATATCTGCAGCCTGTTTCAATGTGCTGCGGTGTAGTTTATATATGGGTCAGTTCAGTTCTTAGCTCTGCGCTCTGTTCTCTTCAAGGGGAGTGGAAGGATTTTAGTCCTGAGTGAGAGCCTAAAACTCTGACCTCTAATCTGGGTCTGTTGATTGACATTGTCTTCAGTTGGTTTGTTTGCGTAAGGTCCCCCCCGTTGGCGTCTGTCATCCAGTCTTGTCTCGTACATCTCATTAAGTTGCCCTCTGTCCTTCTCTGTCTCGCCCTGAGTCAGGGCAAAATATACAAACATAACCTCAGCCCACACACTAACTAAACTCCCACATGCTCTTCAGTCGCAAGCAATAACACTCTCTATAGTTAAGAAACACATAGTTCAAAGTCTGGCAACACCCATGCACGTAACATAAAGGCACATCACCTTACACGCACCCTATGCTAAATAGCTGTCTCAATAATACTTAGTTGAGGATAAATGTCTCATTTTCTCTACTTTTAGTATAGACTTTGATATATGAGGTCTGAGATACAGTAAAAGGATATATCTAAGTCATGCTACATAGTAGTCTCTGAACTCTGAGAGCAACAGACCTCCACTCTACGCCATTTCTCTGTGATATGCTGCTGGATAGGGAATTTCCCAGCGGTCGGTTCTCTTTCAGGTCTTTCAGGTATTCTAGCAGGGCTCCAGTGTAGGATCCTCCAGAATGCTTTGCTGTGTGTCTGTGTGTTTTTTGAGAGAGGTAACGGAGGTTCTGGTTCTGGTGGAGCGTGGAGGGTCTTTGATGAATAACATAAGCTTCCCAGAGACACTTCCTGGTCCCCTTTCATATGGGTGGTTCATTCATCAAAGATGTTCTGCTCCAAAACCAAGAGACACAAAGTATTATGGACGTTTACCTGTAATAAAGGAAGTAACCAGGGGAAAAAACAACAGCCTTTCATAGAGGACAACTTTGAACTGTGGTGGGATGATCAAACCCGACCGAACTGGAGCTAGCACTGGGCGAGAAGGAGGATATATTGGGTTTCATTCAGGAATAATTTAACGCTTCTGGAATGTTTCAAGTCAAACACATGGCCTAGGTAGAGCTCTACAGGGGGAGAGTTTTATTTTACCGCCCCAACACAGCCATGTGTGTTGCCATGCCATCACAGGTTCCTCTGTGCTCTTTTCCCTTATGTCTGTTTCACACAGGTCAACGTCACCCCTCACACCTCAGCCCTTAATCTGCAGATCAGTGGTGTGTATTCATGGATGCCAAGGGAAGCCAGGCTTCCCAAAAAATGTACCAATATTTATTTTTTATCTTTCGTCTCTGTTTCATTAATTTCCTTCAATTCGCAACAGGATTAATGTATCTGTCACGACTTCTGCCGAAGTCGATGCCTCTCCTTGTTCGGGCGGTGCTCGCGGTCGACGTCACCGGTCTTCTAGCCATCATTGATCCATTTTTCATTTTCCATTGGTTTTGTCTTGTCTTCCCACACGCCTGTTTTCAATCCCATTCATTACCTGTTGTGTATTTAACCCTCTGTTTCCCCTCATGTCTTTGTCAGATATTGTTTTATGTCAGTGTTGTTTTATGGTTGTATAGGTGCGCGACGGGTCCTCGCACCCATGTTTATTTATGTATGTACATATTAGTGTTTAGAGCATGTTAAGTGGGCATTTATTAAAATATTCTGTTTGACTCTCCTGCGCCTGACTTCCCTGCCATCTATACACACGACTCTGACAGACGGGTTCTTGTACCCACATTTATTTTATTATGGACTTTGGTTTTGGAGTTTGTGTTTTAAGTTATTCAAATACTCCATTTATACCGAATTTGATTCTCCTGCACCTGACTTCCCTGCCACCTACATACAAGATGTGACAGTATCTCACCAGAGAAAGCATCCGAGCAAACGAAATAGTGCCCCTCTGTCCATCTATCTGATGCTGTCTTGTAAAAAAGAGTATGACATTGTCGCCACCCGTAGCATTAAATGCAAGGGAAGTCAGCGAGCATTTGGCCTCACATGATAAAAAATAAAAAAATAATAGCCAATCAGCATTGAGCCAAACTGAGTGAGCTCAGCTGTGAATGGTCCTGGTGCACCAAAACAGTTTTAAGAGAAGCCAGTCTGGATTCGGCTTCATACCAATAACATCACATCAGAAGCCAAACATAATTGACAGAAAAAAACATTTAATTGTTGCGTCTTATTGTGTTGTCGTATAGTAGCTAGCTATCTAGGTAAAATCACCCCTTTCCTAAATTAGCCATGGACGGAGATAGGGATCTGGACTTGTGGTTTTACTTAATTCTCTGTACTGGCCAATAATTATAAGTGTTGGTCTGATCCAACCACAAATCCATACATTGTGCCCCTGGACTGAGAGGATGGTTGTTTAATATATAGATAGATTTAGAAGGCTAATGTTAACTAGCTAACGTTGCCTATGGAAGGAAGTTAGGCTAGCGAGCAAGCATTTTAGCAAGGTGGCCTAGGACAATAAAAAATAAAAGCATTTACTGTATGACAGAGTCATAGACCGTTTCGGCAACATGAAAAAAGGAGGGGACGGCATTGGTGAGTCAAGATGTTTTTTCTACTTGCATGCGTGTATGCACAAACACACACACAAATCAGTACCATCGACAGCCACATCGTATTTAGCGTAGGTTGGTTGGACTAAATTGTTTTTGGTACAGTTGTTAGAGTATTAGACTAAGCATAGGAGATTAGATGATTTTGATATGTTGAAGTTGAAATGGTGCTGGAATAGTGGAGGCAGCTCCTGTTTTCTTTGTGACATGCGGTACCTCACCATGGTTATAAATCAATACTTGTTTAATGGTCCGAAAATGTCGGAAACATTACCTTGCTTGACCATGCTGTCGGTCATGTACAGTAACTGTTTGTTCCATGCAATATGTTTTGTGGACTTACCGGACAGATGTTGCTCTCAGATTTTGTAATGAAAGAAATTCTTCCACTTTGCCTTCTTATTGTCTCTGCCTTAGGCCTATACATCATGGTGTCAAGGCATATGAACTAACAGGTTATAGAGCAAACAACACAATCATCACAACACATACTGTAGGTTGTATTATGTTTTTTTAAGGCTTGTCTTCCCCAGTGATTTTACCCACGCACCCCTACTGGTGCAAATGCAATGGAACAATACTGAGCACCATCTCTCTTGTGTTGGGCACCGCTAGATGACTTCAGTGTTTAGTCTGTGAGCCTTGTGGGCTGTTACCTGTTGGGCCCAAAAAACATGGTCCTTAGCATTAGGTTTAGGGTTGGTTTAGGGTTGAGCCGGTATGTGGACATACATTTATGTTTATGGTGAGGGTTAGGGTCAGGTTTATGATACAACAGGCCTCTTACAGATCTTAACTTGATCACTCTGTTTCTTACACAGCAGGAAATTCAAATGGTAGTGTATTTGAGGTTTAAAAATACTTCTAAAATGTGTCATTTGCACTTTACAATTTCAGACTAGATTTGCAATGAAGTAAAATTCCTCAACCCATACAAAAATATAAATTCATTATAATTCACATGATAATTCACATTTCCTGTTGTAGCAGGATTATTTTCGCAGGGTCAAATTAAGATGGCGCATCTACACACATTAGAGTAACTTTCAACTTGGCCAATGACAAGCAGTCTTCCTTAATGTACAGAATTCTGATCCCCACAAGAATAGTTAAAACACACACACACACACACACACACACACACACACACACACACACACACACACTGTACAAGAGGTAACCACAGCCCCATTAGGACATCAAGCACCTAAGTCATTTAGTCCATCAGCATGTGACCAAGTGTCTTAAAACTTGTTTGGGATAGGGGCCAGCATTTTCACGTTTGGATGAAAAGCGTGCCCAGAGTAAACTGCCTGCTACTCAGTCCCAGCTGCTAATATATGCATATTATTAGTAGATTTGGATAGAAAACACTCTGAAGTTTCTAAAACTGTTTGAATGATGTCTGTGAGTATTACAGAACTCATATGGCAGGCGAAAACCTGAGAAAAATCCAACCAGGAAGTGGGAAATCTGAGGTTTGTAGTTTTTCAACTCTTTGTCTATCGAATACACAGTGTCTATGGGGTCATATTGCACTTCCTAAGGCTTCCACTAGATGTCAACAGTCTTTATAACCTTGTTTGATGCTTCTAGGAGGGGGGAATGAGGGCTCTTTGAGTCAGTGGTCTGGCAGAGTGCCACGAGCTGGTGACGCGCATTCACGTGATAGTTAGCTTGAGTTCCATTGCATTTCTGATGACAAAGGAATTCTCCGGTTGGAACATTATTGAAGATTTATGTTAATGCGTAAAACCACCTGAGTTTTGATCGCCGCACCCCATTTTCTTGATGTTCATCTTTCAGCACTGGTGATTAAACATGGCCAGGTTGTGTTCAAAGCATTTCAGAGATGTTTTAGTGTAGAGAGAGGACGGCGGGCGGCACATTGACACTGCACAGCCTTCCAGCTCACCGTCATCACTACAATATTTTTGAGGATTTATTAGTTATAAATCTGAAATATAGGGAGAGGCCTGTAGTTGTTTATTATGCCCTGTGTTAAGGGTTTGACGAGGGACTGTTATTTTTAGAAAGCAGTGTCATACACAGAAGCGTCAGGCCTTTTCATATCTATACTCATATCACCACCTATCCACCCAGCAGCTTTTACAGGAATATCAAAGGCAATTCAACATTGGCTGCCTCTAGCCATGTTGGAGCAGGAACAAAGCTAAACAGCCATGTTTTAAATTCTAATTAAGACGCAGTGTGAATGTACATTAGCAACGAACAGCTCCGTAATGACATGTTTTTCTAACTTTCTAACTCTCCCTCCCAGAATAAAATGTCTGCACCTGCATGGTTGACTGTGAAGAGGAATGATGATGAGGAAAGGACAGGGAATGCATGAGTTACAGTTAAGATCACGAGACTAAATTAGTGTCTTCTCTTTCCAGGCTTTGATTTGGATGGAACCTTCCATTAAGTTCCAACATGCTGTCTGTCACGACTTCCGCCGAAGTCGGTCCCTCACCTTGTTCGTTCGGCGGTCGACGTCACCGGCCTTCTAGCCATCGCCGATCCACTTTTCATTTTCCATTTGTTTTGTCCTTGTCTTACACACCTGGTTTCAACCCCTGTTGCTCACATGTATGTGTTTATTACATTTCCTGAGTTTTCCTTGCATTCCCAGCATAAGGTGCTCGTAGATTCAGGCTTTTATTGACCGTTCATTTGCCCATAGTTTAGGGATTCCCCTTGTTCCTGTGGATATGCCCTTCCCTGTGCACGCCCTAGATAGTCGACCATTAGGGTCAGGGCGGATTAGGGAGACCACCGCTCCACTTGACATGGTTACGCAGGAGGGTCACATGGAGAGAATCAGTCTCTTCCTTATTGATTCTCCTGCGTTTCCCGTGGTGCTGGGCCTACCCTGGTTGGCCTGTCATGACCCCACTATTTTGTGGCAACAGAGGGCGCTCAAGGGGTGGTCACGAAAGTGCTCAGGGAGGTGTGGGTTTTCATCGGTGCGACTACGGTGGAAAGTCCAGACCAGGTCTCCACTGTGCTCATCCCCTCAGAATATGCCGATTTTGCTCTCGCATTCTGTAAGAAGAAGGCGACTCAATTACCACCCCATCGATTGTGTGATAAATCTCCTGGTAGACGCAGCACTTCCCACGAGTCACATGTATCCTCTGTCACAGGAGGAGATGGCAGCTATGGAAACATATGTCTCTGAATCCCTGGGGCAGGGATACATTCGGCCCTCCACTTCACCTGCCTCCTAAAGTTTATTTTTTTGTGAAGAAGAAGGATGGAGGTCTTCGCCCGTGTATTGACTATCGGGGTATTAATCAGATCACTGTGAGGTAAAACTACCCGCTGCCTCTCATCGCCAGTGCGATCGAGTCAATGCACGGGGCGCACTTCTTCACTAAACTGGATCTCAGGAGCGCTTACAACCTGGTGTGTATCCAGGAGAGGGACGAGTGGAAGACGACATTTAGTACCACCTCAGGGCATTATGAGTACCTCGTCATGCCGTATGGGTTGATGAATGCTCCATCAGTCTTCCAGGCCTTTGTTGACAAGATTTTCCGGGACCTGCACGGGCAGGGTGTAGTGTTGTATATCAATGACATTCTGACATACTCCGCCACACGCGCCGAGCATGTGTCCAGGGTGCTTGGTCGACTGTTGGAGCATGACCTGTACGTCAAGGCTGAGAAATGTCTGTTCTTCCAACAGTCCGTCTCCTTCCTAGGGTATCGCATTTACAGGTCAGGGGTGGAGATGGAGAGTGACCGCATTTCAGCCGTGCGTAATTGGCCGACTCCCACCATGGTAAAGGAAGTACAGCGGTTTCTGGGGTTTGCCAACTACTACCGGAGGTTTATACGGGGCTTTGGTCAGGTAACGGCTCCCATTACCTCACTACTGAAGGGGGGACCGGTGCGACTGCAGGCTTTTGGTCACCTGAGGGCTCTGTTTACCTCGACTCCCGTGCTGGCCCATCCAGCCCTCTTTGGCGTTCATAGTGGAGGTGGATGCGTCCGAGGCCAGCCTCGGACAGGAGCCGTGCTCTCTCAGCGCTTGGGTACGCCACCGAAGCTCCGCCCATGTGCCTTCTTTCCGAAGAAGCTCAGCACGGCAGAGCAAAACTATGATGTGGGGGACCGGGAGCTGTTGGCTGTTGTCAAGGCTCTGAAGGCGTGGAGACATTGGCTTGAGGGGGCGAGACACCCTTTTCTCATCTGGACTGACCACCGCAATCTGCAGCACATCCGGGCGGCGAGGACACTGAACCCTCGCCAGGCAAGGTGGGCCATGTTTTTTTACCCGTTTTGTGTTCACCCTGTCCTACCGACCAGGTTCCCAGGGCAGACGCACTGTCCCGGATGTATGACACAGAGGAGCGGTCCATGGATCACACTCCCATACTCCCGGCCTCTTGCCTGGTGGCACCGGTGGTGTGGGAGCTGGACGCGGACATCGAGCGGGCGTTACGTACAGAGCCCACTCCTCTCCAGTGTCCCGCTGGGCGTCTGTACGTTCCGTCTGCTGTCCGCAACCGGTTGATCTATTGGGCCCACACGTCACCCTCCTCTGGTCATCCTGGCATCGGTCGGACAGTGCGCTGTCTTAGTGGGAAGTACTGGTGGTCCACCTTGGCCAAGGACGTGAGGGTTTATGTTTCCTCCTGCTCGGTGTGCGCCCAGTGCAAGGCTCCCAGGCACCTGCCCAGAGGGAAGTTACAAACCCTGCCTGTTCCACAGCGGCCAGGGTCGCAGTTGTTGATTGACTTCCTGATGGATCTTCCTCCCTCACAGGGCAACACCACGATCCTGGATCGGTTTTCTAAGTCCTGCCATCTCCTCCCTTTGCCCGGTCTCCCTACGGCCCTAAAGACTGCGGAGGCCCTGTTCACTCACGTCTTTCGGCACTACGGGGTGCCTGGGTCTGGAGGGCGTTCATTGAACGTCTGGGGCTCTTGTCAGCCTCAAAACTCACTCTGACACTCCTCCACTAACTTCTCCCCATTCAAGTGCATACTGGGGTATCAGCTGGTTCTGGCACCTCGGCATCAGAGCCAGATCAAGGCTCCTGCAGTGGACGAATGGTTTAAGCACTCTGAGGAGACCTGGGACGCCGCCCATATGCACCTGCAATGGGCTGTGAGGCGGCAGAAGGCGAGCGCAGACCACCAACGCAGTGAGGCCACGGTGTTCACACCGGGGGACCAGTTCTGGCTCTCGACCCAAAACCTGCCCCTCCGCCTACCCT
The DNA here is from genome assembly GCF_045791955.1 of Oncorhynchus clarkii lewisi. Lineage (NCBI taxonomy): Eukaryota > Metazoa > Chordata > Actinopteri > Salmoniformes > Salmonidae > Oncorhynchus > Oncorhynchus clarkii. The sequence continues at coordinate 72,110,696 of NC_092151.1, read as the reverse complement.
GCCGGAAGCTGGGCCCGCGGTTTGTGGGGCCATTCAAAGTCCTGAGGAGACTGAATGAGGTATGCTACAGGTTACATCTTCCCCCAGATTACTGTATTAATCCCTCGTTCCATGTGTCTCATCTCAGGCATGAGACTGCTCCAGCAGTCTGTGGTGCGGGAGGTTCCTCCACCCCCTCTGGACATCGAGGGGGCCCTGGCGTATGCTGTTCGAGCCATCCTGGACCCGAGGCGTCGGGCGAGGGGCCTTCAGTACCTCGTGGAGTGGGAGGGGTACGGTCCGGAGGAGAGATGCTGGGTGCCGGTGGAGGACGTCCTGGACCCTTCGTTGCTGCGGGATTTCCACCGTCTCCATCCGGATCGCCCTGCGCGTCACTGGGGGGGTACTGTCATGACTTCCCCTGAAGTCGGTCGCTCTCCTTGTTCGGGCGGCGTTCGGTGGTCACCAGCCTTCTAGCCATTGCCGATCCACTTTTCCTTTTCCATTTGTTTTGTCCTTGTCTTACACACCTAGTTTCAATCCCCCAATTACTTGTTCATTATTTAACCCTCTGTTACCCCATGGTTGTTTGTGAGTGATTGTTTGTTTATTGTATTGCGATCCATTATTGTGGCCTTGGATTTATTTGACCTGTATTGTGATTATTGTTGAGTAAAATTGCGTACATTACTCATATCTGCTGTCCTGTGCCTGACTCATCTTCACTAGCTACACACATACGCATTACACTGTCTCTCTCTATCCAGTCTATTCCTGTGACTCAGGTCCTACAGTAGGTTAGCATTCTTTTTAAGTATCTTGAACTTCAATGAAAAATTGTTGGTAGACAACAAACCCAGATAACCAGTACTGCTGCCAATTACTCATATCTTTGAAAGACACAAACGTTGCCATTCCAAACACTGTGAGGACCTGAATAAAAGCAGTAAGACACACACACACGGAAGGAGAGGATTATATTTTGATGACTGTAATTAAAAGTTAAAGTATGGTCCCTGAGCAACGCAGCCCTAGGCTAATTGACAGTGTCTTCTCCACACAACCTCTAACCACTCAGAGAAATAAGCATAATTAGCTCTGCAAATGTTTTGGCTCTTTCCGTAATCTCGTCTGTTGAGCCTCAGATGTTCTGTTGGTGTACTGATTTATTTGTTCTTTAAATCTATGTTTGTTCATTTGAAGAGTGTGACCTGTTGATGCATTCCATTTACAGGAGAAAGAAATTAAGGAGCATTCTCTCTCCCTTTCTCTCTCTCTCTCTCGCTCTCTCTCTCTCTCTCTCTCTCTCTCTCTCTCTCTCTCTCTCCCTCTCTCTCCATACTCAATCACAGGGTTCTTCATCTCTGCAACTGTTACAGGCCTCCTTTCCACCTTTCTCAGACACTGTCATCCTCTCAGGCAGCCGTGAAAACCATTCCTATGTTACAGAAGAGCCAGTACAGCCATGCATTGAAGGCTTTTAGCACTCAGTGTGGGTCAGTGTGGGATCTGAGGACTCACCGACAACCCAGACAAGGTATGGTAAGAGATTCGCTTCTGTCTTTCACGTGTGGACAAGCCTTTCAAGGTTTGAGAAGGACAGGGATGGTTCAGTAGAAAAGGACAGGGATTTTTCAGTAGAAAAGGACAGGGGTAGTTCAGTAGAAAGGGACAGGGATGGTTCAGTAGAAAAGGACAGGGGGGTTCAGTAGAAAAGGACAGGGGTCGTTCAGTAGAAAAGGACAGGGGGGGTTCAGTAGAAAAGGGCAGGCATGGTTCATTAGAAAAGGACAGGGGTAGTTCAGTAGAAAGGGACAGGGATGGTTCAGTAGAAAAGGACAGGGGGGTTCAGTAGAAAAGGACAGGGAGGGTTCAGTAGAAAAGGACAGGGATGGTTCAGTAGAAAAGGACAGGGATGGTTCAGTAGAAAAGGACAGGGGGGGTTCAGTAGAAAAGGACAGGGGGGTATTGGAGAGTAGAGTTTAGGCTGAACGATCCATCTCTTGGTGGGTCATGGTCCAACAATCCTCCCTCTGAGTAAAAGTGTCCTGAGTACCCCCAGACTGCAGTTAACTAAAGGAAAGTGCATACAGTATATTTCCTTCTTTGCGTATGTGTCTGTGTGTCTCCAGACTGCAGATGAGAGAGAGAGAGAGAGAGAGAGAGAGAGAGAGAGAGAGAGAGAGAGGCAGGGGATATCCATTACTCATAGGTTGCCTGTAGAGAGCAGGAGAGGCAGCAGCACCTGAATCCTGTTTAATGGTGGAAATGGATGCACATACTCCCCTCGCAGTAATCCCCTTTACGGCCAACACTCACCTCTGATATATGGACAGAAGACAGATGCCAGCGCAGGAGGTGAGAGGGAGGGGAGAGGCGGGGGCGATGGGAGAGATTCTTAGGTTGATGGGGAGGCTGCACATATCTCTGAACTCCTGTCCACGATCCAGGGTCACAGTGGGGGTGATAGAGTGCTGCCGTGTCGTATCTACAAGAGGGTCGGGAAAAGTAGCATAGCATCTTTCTACTGTATGTTACTCAGAGAATACAGACCTTGGGAGACCATCCCAATACACAGGTCCCAGATTCTAGTGCTCTCTACACTCAACCATCACCTTCAGGTTCAAAGTAATGTGTTGTATCAACAGCATCACAGGATAATGGGGATCATCATCATAACAGGGGTATGTGCATTACTGTAACCATTACTCAGATCTTAGCCCATAGGTCCAGCAGAGTCCAATGCTCTATCCAGTACCCCAACCCTGGCATCAGTCAAAACCACCAAATTATGCCTAACTAATGTGATGTCCTGACCTATGACCTCTGGCCTGCTCAGTCTCTATTGGCCAGCGTAGTGGAGTGAGAGACTATGCCGATACATGTGGGTCCTGTTATCACAGCCCACCACCCTCCTCTTCCTCTACTCCTCTACTCCTCAACTTAAACAGGCCCCTAAGGCCAAAGGTCTCATTGGAATATGGGCCGGAGTGGAAAGGAGAGATTACAGCAGAACTAATAGAGGAAACAATAAATAAAGAATATTAGCTACCTGCAGTAGTGTCTGTTTTCTGAGACTGAGGGTTTTGAAGTATACTCAAAAGCTATGGTGAAGCCATATTAAAACTTCAATCATTTACAATTTATGAAGGTGAAATGAACTTTGTGGGGAAACCAAACGAGTGTAAACAAATGTGCCTTTACAATTTCTTAAAATATTTACAGCATATATATCAAGGCATAGAAATAATATGAATGCAATAAAGGTATTGACAGAAACAACCATAGTGCATTGTAAAAGCCTAGGGTCTTTCAATCCTCTTCCATATTAAAGACCACTTTTCAGGGTCATTCCTGTGTGCATTTATGACTTCCACAATAATGGGTGGGTTTCTGGTGAATATTTCATTTCTTTATATTAACTCAAAACGCAATTTCGCAATATTTCTGACAAAAAAATCTAAACAAATATATACAAGTGTATGAGAGAGAATTTCAGATGAACGCTGCTGGCCACCGTCAGACAGTTCATCTGATTGTGTCGCCTGCTCTGTCCTTCCACAGAGAAATGACTTTCAGTCACAAAATTAAGGGATATATCCACAGTCATACGCATGCATACACACACACACACACACACACACACACACACACACACACACACACACACACACACACACACACACACACACACACACACACACACACACACACACACACACACACACACACACACACACACACACACACAGGCCTAGCTCTCGTTAGTGGTTATGAATTTGTCACTGGGTCCTGTGTTTCACTATGCAGTGCAGGGGGAGCCAGTGCAGAGCAGGAAGACTCAACTGCCAAGCCTTTTATTACTTTATTGCTTCCTTCCAAAGAAAAGGAGCACAAAAGAAGGTAACGTCCCCCACCACCCACTCTGTCCCCCCTCTGCCCTCCACAGACCCCGTCCTGCTGGGAGGAACAGGCCAGCAGCCAGAGGACTCTCTTTTGTTAGCTGTGGTCATTATTATCTTCCCAATTAACACTCATTTGTCTTCAATGAATTCAATTAGAGCCATATTCATTAATGACCAGCAAGAAAGGTGTGTGTGTGTGTATGTGTGTGTTTAAAAAATAATAATATTGTTTAACCTTTATTTAAATAGGCAAGTCAGTTAAGAACAAATTCTATTTACAATGACAGCCTAGGAACAGTGTGTGTGTGTGTATGTGTGTGTGTGTGGTGGGTCACTGCCCAGTTGAACCATTAGAGACCACTGGGACAACCCCATCACAACAACATCACGAGGTGCCCCCTTTCACGGCAACCCATTTCCCCTTTCAGCCCTCTACCTTTTTGAGGAAGAATAGAAAGGGGAGGAGGGGAGGGTCATTCAGGGTTTATGAAGAATATATGGGGATAGAAAGATGTGAAGCAACCAAACAATGACTGATGTGGACTGGAGTCATACACAGCCCTCTTTCTCTCTCTCTCTCTGGAGGAGTTCAACCACTGTATTGACTGCTGTTTCCCATAAGGCTACAGTACTGTACCAATTAGAATATCCGTGACGATGGTCAATTTCCTATGAAACATTTACAGTGACATCTCCCTTGTTTTTCCTTTTTGTTTTTGTTTTGTGGAACTCAAGTGTGGTTAGAGGTAAAAAAAAAAAAAATTGAGTAGGAGAAAAGTTAAATAATACAATTTGGCAGTGGCGTGAGGAGGGGGAGAGGAGAGGAGAGTAGAGGAGAGGAGAGGAGAGGAGAGGAGAGGAGAGGAGAGGAGAGGAGAGGAGAGGAGAGGAGAGGAGAGGAGAGGAGAGGGGGGGTTCAAGTTTCAGTCAGTGACTCTAGCTCTGGCTCTGCCCTAACTCGGTGCCAGTGGGAGTGCAATGCTGTCCTTGCATGCAACACAGACAGGATGTGTCAGTAGATAAAGCCAAATTAAACACATCTGTCTGATAGTCTGGACCTGGACCTGACTAACTCCACAGGACCGTGGCAGAGCTGGTCACTTTAGGGGGCGGCAGGTAGTCTAGTGGTTAGAGTGCTGGAGTCGTAACCGAAAGGTTGAAAGATTGAATCCCCGAGCTGACAAGGTAAAAAATATATATATATTAAAAAAATGTAAAATATCTGTTGTTCTGCCACTGAACAAGACAGTTAACCCACTGTTCCTAAGCTGACATTGAAAATATGAAAATGTTCTTAACTGACTTGCCTTGTTAAATAAAGAGAAATACATGGGGAAAGGAGACATTTCTAAGTGATGAAGTAAAAGTCATATCTCCATGTCTCTGACACCAAGGATGTGAAGGAGATCAGATAAGAGGGAAGGCTGAGGTTGAGGGACTACGGTGTGTTAAAGTTAAGGGGTCCCTCTTACCTCATGTACCGCTAGGTGGGCTGAGGTTGAGGGACTACGGTGTGTTAAAGTTAAGGAGTCCCTCTTACCTCATGGACCGCTAGGTGGGCTGAGGTTGAGGGACTACAATGTGTTAAAGTTAAGGAGTCCCTTTTACCTCATGGACCGCTAGGTGGGCTGAGGTTGAGGGACTACGGTGTGTTAAAGTTAAGGGGTCCCTCTTACCTCATGGACCGCTAGGTGGGCTGAGGTTGAGGGACTACGGTGTGTTAAAGTTAAGGAGTCCCTCTTACCTCATGGACCGCTAGGTGGGCTGAGGTTGAGGGACTACGGTGTGTTAAAGTTAAGGGGTCCCTCTTACCTCATGGACCGCTAGGTGGGCTGAGGTTGAGGGACTACGGTGTGTTAAAGTTAAGGGGTCCCTCTTACCTCATGGACCGCTAGGTGGGCTGAGGTTGAGGGACTACAATGTGTTAAAGTTAAGGGGTCCCTCTTACCTCATGGACCGCTAGGTGGGCTGAGGTTGAGGGACTACGGTGTGTTAAAGTTAAGGGGTCCCTCTTACCTCATGTACCGCTAGGTGGGCTGAGGTTGAGGGACTACAATGTGTTAAAGTTAAGGGGTCCGTCCCTCTTACCTCATGGACCGCTAGGTGGGCTGAGGTTGAGGGACTACGGTGTGTTAAAGTTAAGGAGTCCCTCTTACCTCATGGACCGCTAGGTGGGCTAAGGTTGAGGGACTACAATGTGTTAAAGTTAAGGGGTCCTTCTTACCTCATGGACCGCTAGGTGGGCTGAGGTTGAGGGACTACGGTGTGTTAAAGTTAAGGAGTCCCTCTTACCTCATGTACCGCTAGGTGGGCTGAGGTTGTTCTGTCTTTAAGTTTTATGTCCAAGTCAGTTGCACCTGAAATCAAAATGTTGAAATCAAATCAAGGAATATTTTTATATCTATAGGAAATAGGTGAATATTATGCCCTAATTATATCCAATCAACAACCATAACAACAATATCAACATTGAGTCATCTCATAAGAGTGATCTAATGGTTGACACAAAGGAGGGTGAAAACATTGATTTGCCTGTTTGGACAACAATGGATGGATGTGCATAATAACAGCATCATTCAAAGTGAAGGATGAATCCAGAGCACACAATGTGAAACTAAATCATCATGCTTCAGAGATGCAGAGGAAGTGATGGGGTAGATGCTTGGTGCTGCTTAGAGATAGGGAGAGGAAGGAGAGATAGGGAGAGGAAGGAGAGAAAGGGAGGGGATGGAGAGATAGGGAGAGGAAGGAGAGAAAGGGAGAGGATGGAGAGATAGGGAGAGGAAGGAGAGAAAAGGAGAGGAAGGAGAGAAAGGGAGAGGAAGGAGAGAAAGGGAGGGGATGGAGAGATAGGGAGAGGAAGGAGAGAAAGGGAGAGGATGGAGAGATAGGGAGAGAAAGGAGAGGTAGGGAGAGGAAGGAGAGAAAGGGAGAGGATGGAGAGATAGGGAGAGGAAGGAGAGAAAGGGAGAGGATGGAGAGATAAGGAGAGAAAGGGAGAGGATGGAGATATAGGGAGAGAAAGGAGAGAAAGGGAGAGGAAGGAGAGAAAGGGAGGGGAAGGAAAGATAGGGAGAGGAAGGAGAGAAAGGGAGAGGATGGAGAGATAAGGAGAGAAAGGGAGAGGATGGAGAGATAGGGAGAGAAAGGAGAGAAAGGGAGAGGAAGGAGAGAAAGGGAGGGGAAGGAGAGATAGGGAGAGGAAGGAGAGAAAGGGAGAGGATGGAGAGATAAGGAGAGAAAGGGAGAGGATGGAGAGATAGGGAGAGAAAGGAGAGAAAGGGAGAGGAAGGAGAGAAAGGGAGGGGAAGGAAAGATAGGGAGAGGAAGGAGAGAAAGGGAGAGGATGGAGAGATAGGGAGAGGAAGGAGAGAAAGGGAGAGGAAGGAGAGAAAGGGAGAGGATGGAGAGATAGGGAGAGGATGGAGAGAAAGGGAGATGAAGGAGAGATAGGGAGAGGATGGAGAGAAAGGGAGATGAAGGAGAGATAGGGAGAGGAAGGAGAGAAAGGGAGAGGAAGGAGAGAAAGGGAGAGGATGGAGAGATAGGGAGAGGATGGAGAGAAAGGGAGATGAAGGAGAGATAGGGAGAGGATGGAGAGAAAGGGAGATAAAGGAGAGATAGGGAGAGGAAGGAGAGAAAGGGGGTGGAGAGAGAGAGAGAGAGAGAGAGAGAGAGAGAGAGAGAGAGAGAGTGTGAATGTGTGTAGTCCTCTTGCAGACCATTACTTCCATTGCATGTGTGTGTGTGAGGTCCGCTTGGAGACCTGTCACTCAGCCCTGTAGTCATGACACACCTTCATGTGGAGTGACTTTTTTCTCCACTGGCTACAGGGCGACCCCACTCTTCATTTAGTGCCTCATAATTACTTCACAATAGTTTAACGATGGCGCTAAATCCAAGCTGAAGTGTTTTGGCCACCCGTCTCCGGGATACGGGGCTGTGCTGGCGTCAGACAGGGAGAGAATTCCCCTCCTACATCCAACGCCCCCACAACCATCCCATGTCCTGACTAACTGGTGGAAAGAATCCCACAAAACACAGCAGTCGTGAAAAAATGTGCCTAATTTCAACAGTTAAAAGGCCAACATAAAGAACGGAAGAATGTTTCAAATGGGTTAAATTTTCCCAGCAAATTATTTTTCTCCTTCCCCTCCCTTCCAGAACAAACAGATATGATAGGCTTTCCTATAATCCGTAAATCTCTTTGGCTACCATGTGATAATCTCAGGCCAACTATTAGTTCTGCATAATTAAAAAAAGGCCAGATTACCTCATCATGCTGTTCACAATTTATTTGGCCATTTTGTGATTCTGAAAATAAATGTATTTCATCCTTTAGAGACATAACATCCTTCATATTATGGTAATCAGATCTATGTGAGTGAGAACATTTCTGTCTCTCAGAAGTTTGGTCGGTGCGTAAAACCCGTGAATTCAGATAAATCAAAAGGTGTGAAGGGTCCAGACTCAAAAAGATTTTGCATAAAGTTTACATCCTTTTTAGATGTTTGTTATATGTTTCACTGCGTCAGGGATGGTGCACACAGACGTTTAGGCTTTGCAGCCTTCTTCAGTGTGTAGGTGCAGCCTTTTTCAGTGTGTAGGTGCAGCCTTCTTCAGTGTGTAGGTGCAGCCTTCTTCAGTGTGTAGGTGCAGCCTTCTTCAGTGTGTAGGTGCAGCCTTCTTCAGTGTGTAGGTGCAGCATTCTTCAGTGTGTAGGTGCAGCCTTCGTCAGTGTGTAGGTGCAGCCTTCGTCAGTGTGTAGGTGCAGCCTTCTTCAGTGTGTAGGTGCAGCCTTCTTCAGTGTGTAGGTGCAGCCTTCTTCAGTGTGTAGGTGCAGCCTTCTTCAGTGTGTAGGTGCAGCCTTCTTCAGTGTGTAGGTGCAGCATTCTTCAGTGTGTAGGTGCAGCCTTCTTCAGTGTGTAGGTGCAGCCTTCTTCAGTGTGTAGGTGCAAATATTTCCTCTTCTTCTTCTTTGTTTAACAGTGGTTAGCATCCAATATGCCGAAAGACCCACTGGTTGATGCTTATTTATAAAACCCTCTTAGGCCTCACTCCCCCCTATCTGAGATACCTAATGCAGCCCTCATCCTCCACATACAACACCCGTTCTGTCAGTCACATTCTGTTAAAGGTCCCCAAATCACGCACATCCCTGGATTTGCTGCAGCTAGCGACTGGAACAAGCTGCAAAACAACACTCAAACTAGACAGTTTTATCTCCATCTCTTCATTCAAAGACTCAATTATGGACACTCTTACTGGCAGTTGTTGCTGCTTCGCGTGATGTATTGTTGTCTCTACCTTCTTGCCATTTGTGCTGTTGTCTGTGCCCAATCATGTTTGTACCATGTTTTGTGCTGCTACCATGTTGTGCTGCTGCCATGTTGTGTTGCTACCATGCTGTGTTTTCATGTGTTGCTGCCATGCTGTGTTGTTGTCTTACGTCTCTCTTTATGTAGTGTTGAGGTGTCTCTCTTGTCGTGATGTGTGTCCTATCTTTTTATTTAATTTTTAATTTTTAATCCCAACCCCCGTCACCGCAGGAGGCCTTTTGACTTCTGGTAGGCCGTCATTGTAAATCAGAATGTGTTCTTATCTGACTTTCCTAGTTAAACATGCAATCACCACCCCCAACTGAACTATAGTATTACACTTTGTGATACAAAATGGGAAATGGGAACCGGCAAAAATAAAATATTAATAAAATAAAAATATACATATATTTTAATTACCCTACCAACTAACTTGATACTCATTAAAACCTATCACCTTATTCCACTATTTAACCCTCTCTCATCCTACCCCAGGCCAACAACCTGAGAGGACGGGACACTACCACTCAACACACACTGTAACTTTTCTGAAGTCAAATTTCCTACCCCCAAGTACTTCTCTGCAACTGCCACCACATCATCTATTTTCTGGGATTTACGTTCCATTTCTGCAGTACAATTTGTATTTGTGTTTATTAGGGACCCCCATTAGCTAAACATACTCTTCCTGGGGTCCAAACACATTAAGGCACTTACATTACAAAGATTAAACGGTACATCATATAACATTGTTACACCACTACATATCTACAATACAAAATGTATAAAACACCCATACAACAGTATTACAATGTACGTGTGTTTAGAGTGTGTGGTCTAGCACTTGTGCGCGTGTGCTAGCGCTTGTGTGCATATGCGTGTGTTTGTACCTTTGTGTGTGTCTCTTCACAGTCCCCGCTGTTCCATAAGGTCTATTTTTACCTGTTTTTTCAGGTAGCTATTGCTATGATAGCTAATAAGCCAACCTTACTGAAGCATATATCACTCATTGGCCTATCCCTCTGTGCTGGCACAGATCTACTACACTCAGAATCCCTCACCCTTGACCCATCCTCCTCTACTTTCTTCATTGTCTCAGCATATGACACCTTCTGCACTACTCTGCCCACTTCAACCTGCCTCTCTCTCACCGGACACTTACGATCCCCAGCAACATGTGCACCCCTACAGTTGACACACACAACTTTACCCACCGAAACTACACAATCCTCTATCCCATGCCCTCCTGCACACTTCCCACATCTTGGAATCTCCCTCCTACACACTGCTGCAACATAACCATGAAACAGCAGAGTGGATTCGCCACAGACGCTCTAACAGGATAACTGATATAGTACAAATATTTTTCATACAAAATAGCATTTGTAGGAAACACAGGTTAGTAACCGATGAGCAGCAGGTGCTTCTTATTAGGATTGTCACTCATCTGACCATTCAGGGATGTGGCTTCTCTGGTCTACCTGTATACAAGTCACTCTCACAAAGAAATACAGAATTATAGGGTATGGGAGTGGGAGTGGGCACGAAGGGCAATTGAGGGCATCAGGCGTGCACCATTCATGGATCAATTGCCTTAAGTGTCCGCTTACTTGGAAATATTATATAATTTCATGAGATAGCGTTACAACAAAGGACATCATCGTTCATAAATATATGTGTGTCTAACTCTATATGTGTGTCTAACTCTATATGTGTGGCAAAATCTAATATTGACAGTGCTGTTGTATAACATTCTAAATTTGGCCTATAGGAAGGAGGTGATATCTAGTTCTTTGTTTAAACAGGGATATGGAATCTAATTTATATGTCCACATGGCTTATCTTTGGAGTAATTTGTTGTTGTAGTCACCTCCTCTCTGTTGAATTAACTTTTTAGATCCCGACACAACACAATTCATTAATAGCGTGATTTTGTTCAATAAAGTCTCTGGTGAGGTGATATTTTGATAGTGGATATATGTTCTCCAAGGCGTACTTTCAAGACGCGTTTTTCCAAAATAAATCTAATCGCAAGAACACTGTAAGATATAAACAACTCCTTTAGTAGGGCAAGTTCTACATCATAGGTCCTAAAGTCTGAGGGCATCCAACATTAGAACATTTCCTTATGGTTCTACAAGAGGTACAAGATCTACAGGGAAACATCATTTTATGAAGGCCTCTTTTCTCTCCCTGACCACATCTGATTTAACCAATATGTTTGATAGATTTCTTGATTGTTTATTGGTGGGAGTGTTCTCTATGATGTGGATCAGTATTATCTGTGTTCATTGGCATGCTTGATATAACCAAGACCAGGAGGAATGATAGATTAACAATGAGCAATAAGGCAAAGAGATGCCTCCCTCTCCTTCTTGTCTGAGATTCTGCACAGGAGCCCTAGAACCCAGCATGACATGGAACCCTAGAACCCAGCACGATACGGAACCCAACCCAACTCAGCATCACGGGCAATGCCTAGAGACGCTATATAAGAAGTGTAGGGCCAGTCTGTACCATCCTCCACCACGATCAACACACAGCTCATTATCTCTGACAGCAGCATCCAAACTAACTGAGGGACAGTCATCTTTGTGGGATTTACAGTGAGATCTTCCAGGGGAGCCGAGGAAGCTGTCATCTCTATTCCCAATCACAGAGCTTGATGTGGTTGGTACAATTTTCACTATGGAAAGAAAAACCGGTAAGCCTAGAATTGATGGGAACACGAAAGGGTCACTGGACGAGTTCATGTGTGTGTGTGAATTAGGCTCAGTGTTGGCCCAGGTGTGTAACTGAGTCAAAATAAGGGGAAATGAGTCCAAAAACATCCCTGTGCTGAGTTCATGGTTGTAGAGACTTCATGGGATCCCACAGTCACCCTGCTTTCTAAAGGTCACGTTTCACGGCAAGGTCTACACATGTTGTATTTGGCACATGTGACAAATACCGTTTGATTTGATTTGATTTGTGTTGGGGGAAAACATACATCTGAAGGAACCTATGACACAGAGGTACCACGTATCAGGTACCACGTATCAGGTGCCACGTATCAGGTGCCACGTATCAGGTACCACGTATCAGGTGCCACGTATCAGGTACCACGTATCAGGTGCCACGTATCAGGTACCACGTATCAGGTGCCACGTATCAGGTACCACGTATCAGGTGCCACGTATCAGGTACCACGTATCAGGTGCCACGTATCAGGTGCCACGTATCAGGTACCACGTATCAGGTACCACGTATCAGGTGCCACGTATCAGGTGCCACGTATCAGGTGCCACGTATCAGGTGCCACGTATCAGGTGCCACGTATCAGGTGCCACGTATCAGGTGCCACGTATCAGGTGCCACGTATCAGGTGCCACGTATCAGGTACCACGTATCAGGTACCACGTATCAGGTGCCACGTATCAGGTGCCACGTATCAGGTACCACGTATCAGGTACCACGTATCAGGTGCCACGTATCAGGTGCCACGTATCAGGTACCACGTATCAGGTACCACGTATCAGGTGCCACGTATCAGGTACCACGTATCAGGTGCCACGTATCAGGTGCCACGTATCAGGTACCACGTATCAGGTACCACGTATCAGGTACCACGTATCAGGTGCCACGTATCAGGTCACCGTGGTTGTATTTTCTCCACAAGTGTCAACCTCAGAAATGTTAAGCTTTAATGTGTATGAAGTTGACATGGTTAATTTCTATGCGGTTCCCAATATCCATGCCTTTGACTTTTACACAGAACACATTGAAGTCTACACTGCAAAAGGTGGTTTCTGAAAATAGTCTTTACAATTACCATTGTTTGTGAAATGGTATATGTTTAATTTTGTTTTCTCTTTGAAGGAGTCTTAACGAGGTAAAACTGTTTAAGTGATATTCTTTATTGCTCATAAATGTTCCTTTTGTCTCTGTTGTGACAAATAGCTTTGGTAGCCGTGACAGCGAGTAGTTAAACAGGACACTTTGATTGTATGGAATTAAACGTATGCAGCTGGAAGCCTATCGAGGGATGCCATTTGGCTTTAATTACAGAAATGTCATGAGAGAGTGGCTGACGTTTAGTTTTAAGAAAGAAAGAAAGAGGGAATAAGAGCTACATAATAAAACACGTTTTCTTTCTCATTTTCTTACGTGTGAAAGAGAAAGACACCTTGTAGATTTGTAGAGTGCAGCAAAGATCAATGGGTGTGACTGATTCAGAGAACAGGGAGGGAGAGACAACGATGCTTCTACTGATGCCATATATTTACTGCCTTGTCTCTCTGCCCCCACACATGAATCACCTTGTGGAGTGAAGACAAACTGGTTTACAGGAAAGAAACATATCAATACTGTAACACAGAGGGCACCTTGGGGGAGCACCTTGGGGGAGCACCTTGGGGGAGAGCCCTTTGGCTTTGTAGTTCAGGAACAATGACTGAACTAAAACCTTGTTTGATTTGTGAATGTATTCCTCCCAACTAGAGCCAATGCATGCTATCTTTTTTTATTACTAACTATAATGCATAAAATAACAGTCTAGACACCTACCAGCAGTATATTACACTAATACTGTCCATACGTACCTCTTCCTGTACAGAGTATTCACATGCGCTGAAACATTCTTGTTACACTGTAGTATTCAGGTCGTCCTTCATTGTTCCTCTCAGGCAGCCAGGTCATGAGATAGCTGACCAAAACCCTTTTCTACCTTCTGCCTACTCAACTCTCCACCAATCATCAAGCCAGGGCCTGCACTGCTACAGGCCAAGAGGTTGCGGCTCAGTCCATTCTCTGGAAGGTGACCCCGGGGTGGGAATCAACAAGCCAGTATAAAAAGAAGAGTGCGGCGTGTGAATTTTAAACAAGTGGGCAATGGTAGAGCCCTTAAACAGATGCACTGGGATAGAGGGAGCAGAGGGAGCGAGGCCACATCCGGGCCTGGCACAGATTCAACACGCTTGATTGATTAGTGTGTAATTAGGTTAGTCAGTGATCACTGGGTTGTAAAAATACTGTACGCCTCTCTTTCATGCTATTCTCTGGGCAGGAATGAGACGTTGGATACTCTGGACACGAGTCACAATGGTGATCAGCTAGACCAGAGAGAGATCCTGTCTACAACCAACTAGACTAGAAAGAACTCCTGTCCAGAGAAACGAGAGTTCCACCGGAGATAAGGGGGATCTCCTTCAGAGAATACAGCATGCCACTGAATGTACAGTAAAGTTCTCCCTATAGACATGGCTTTCCCATCAGGGGATTTCTACGTGGTTCCACAGTGACTGAGATAAGTGGGTGAGTGACGAGTAAAGGATTGATCACTGTGTCATAATGCAGTTTAGGGGATTTCTCAGAATGTAAGTTAGGCAACAAGATTACATTTAATGTTACATTTCCATAATTTAGCAGAACCTCTTATCTAGAGCAACTTAGTGAGTAAACCCATTCTAATACTTTTTTCAGACTGGTCCACAGTAGGGATTGAACCACCATGCTCTACCAACTGAGCTACATTAAGATGTGTGTCCTGAGGCTGGGAAAGTCGCAGGGAAGGTATGCTGTGTTTTGATGGCTCATTGGTGTCACTGTGGATGTTTGGGTTGAGCTGCGTCACACATGGTCAAGGTTTCCCCTATAAGAGTTGTGGCTTTGGCAGCCGCCTCTTTGGTATGAGGCTTTTTGTGGTTCTGAGGAGGAGGGTTGGCTGACCACCATGCCCAGCCCAAGCATATACACATTGATCTTTTCTTACTAACTCAGCTCTTTTTTCCCCACTCATGCCCTCCCTGCCCCCTCTCCCTCTACATACACAAAGCCAAGCTGTCATCAGCAGTGTGACCATTCTTTCCTTTGCGTCTGTCCCAGAGACGTATTGAGGTTAGCCAGTCTGGTCTGAGGCTCGCTGCTACTCCAGACAGCAGAGCAGGTGAAGGCCTGTTGAGTGCTGAAATCCTGGAATCCAACATCATAAATAACAACCTGTTTAAATGCGTTGGCGTAACAAGACTTTGTTAGTTTTCTACATTCCACTCTGTAAATTGAATCCATATTTGTTATATTTAGAGACTTGGGTTTTATTACTAAACACAAAATACATCAGGCAATTGATGTCATGTACTGTAATCACATGATTATGATAGATATACTGCATGTTTACAAACATCTTATCTTTCTACAGTATATCACGCTAATAAAACTTCTGAAGACTTCTGACTTAAACCAGATACCTCTGCTTGATACGGATAGAATAAACAAAAACAAAGGCTTCTGAGATTCCAATGTGGTGTCAGGGCAATTCGTATTATTCTGTATGTAAATCTGTGACACTCCATTTAGTATGATACTGTATATTACGTTAGGAAACATTATTAATGGAATAACGGTTGTAAAATATCATACAAATTATAAGATGTATGGTATCATATGTCTTACCCGGTCATACAGTAACACATGAATTAGATGACGTAACTTATAATACATATACACTCCTCGAAGAAAGAGTTCCAAAAGGGTTGTTCGGCTGTCCCCGTAGGAGAACCCTTTTTGTTTCCAGGGAGAAATCTCTGTGGAAAGGGTCCTACATGAAACCCAAAAGGGTTCTACCTGGAACCAAAAGGGTTCTACTTGGATTCTTCAAAGGGTTCTCCTATGGAGACAGCCGAAGAACCATTTTAGGTTCTACATAGTGCCATTTTTTCCAAGAGTGTACTATTGTCAGTCTGCCTCTGAGATTAGGTTGCATGTTGTGCCATAACAACAAAGGAGAAGTATGAGAAGAATATACATTGACAGTTAGGAGAACTAACAACAAAGGTTAGGATCATTTACAATAAAGGTTAAGGGAACTAAAAGGTTAGGTGAATTTACGTAGAATGTTAGGTGAATTGGGTTATACAAATGCTACAGTTGTCCCCAACATGACTCAAACACACAATCATTGGATTGCAGATTACACCCAATTGGGTTATGTTTAGAATAAGGGTTAGCTAACATGCTACAGTTGTCCCTGAGTTGTCCCCGACATTACTCGAACACGCAACCTTTAGCTTGCTAGACAGTCTTGGATTACGCCCACCCATCCTCCCTGACCAACTTCCCTACTTTTGTTTCTGTCTAAAGTAACTAGACCGTTAGTTGGTATCATATGTCTTGGAGGTGCTAAGAAATACGTGAATTACAGATGTTTCGTTTGGCTCTGAGGCCAGGCTGGAGATTCTACTGTTCTAGATGCTCTTTTTTACTATTGAGAACTCTATAGGTGTCCATAACATTGTTCTCAGATGCTGGGCACATGCAGGCCACTGACCCATGTGTCTCGTTTCAGAGAAGTGTGGGGAGCCTTGTTAAATTCCCAGTGTCCTTTGCACCTGACAGGTCCCTTGAGGTCTGGGTGGAGGACCAGGGCCTCACAGCACATGTGTGGGAGGGAGGTAGGGAGGCAAGGGAGGGCCATAGCCAAGGCTCATAGTTCGCTCCATGACCCTGAGTTAATAACTTCCTCCTCGGCTTTAAAAACGCCAACGCACTGACCCCAAGATGCATGGAATGGTCTCTCTCTCTCTCTCTCTCTCTCTCTCTCTCTCTCTCTCTCTCTCTCTCTCTCTCTCTCTCACTCACTCACTCACTCACTCACTCACTCACTCACTCACTCACTCACTCACTCACTCACTCACTCACTCACTCACTCTACTCCTACACTGTGACTTCCTGTAGTTAGCCTATTCCTGTAGTTAGCCTATTCCTATAGTTAGCCTATTCCTGTACTCTATTCTAAAGCCTATTCTTCTTTTTTTCATCTCTAAATTGCAGCCAGCCTTAAAAAAGGATCACATCTAAGCATCTTAAATAAACACTGCTCTCTTTTCCCCAGTCTGAAGTTCTATCACATAAATCTATCACTGAGGTATTTGGAAACCCAGCTTTGTTTTATGGCAGCAAAATGTTCTTGCGGGCTCCCCGAGCTAACCTCAGGCTCACTTCCTGACACCCCCACCAACCCCCCTCCAGCCCCATCTCCCCAGGTCAGGAGACTTTCTAAATAACCCAACGGGATCCAACACTCTCACAGGGAACACCAAATACACACACACACGCTCTGGATACTGAACGATCACATTTATCTAGCAATAACATCAAACATCATGACTGATTGATTGCCTTAAGAAAAATGGTGGTCAACATATGGTACAGCGTGGCCTGTGATACTAATTTGTCTTGGTACTGTACCATTCCATTCAGGTGAACACCAAAGTAGCTATGAGCCCCATTTCTCAGGACTCTAGAAGGGTCTGAGCCATGATGCTGAGTTATTCAGTACAGCCCAGCCCTCTCCTCACAGAGAGGAGAATAAAGAAGAAGAATCTCTAACATGCTACAGCCCCTTGGACACATCACCCATAAGAAATACAATGCTCCCAAATCATAGAAACAATGTGACACAGGGTTTAACGTCCACTCAGGGACAGCAGGCAGGCAGCACTATGAGTATGAGCAAGCCCAAGCCTCTACTAAACCACAAGTCCCATCAAACAGCCTAGCCCCCTTTGCACTGAAACCGTTAGCTGCTATTCTCGTCTCCAGCTCCATGTAATTAAGTTCCTGTCGTTCTCTTCTCTCAAACATTGCTTAACATAAACGGAACTCTGGCTCATTAATTAGTTCCAGTGCGCGATCACGACTCGCTTCTCTCTCTCAGTTTCTGCATGGCTGAGACCAACCCGCTCCCTGGCCCGGTCCTGCTTTAAGTGTGGTAGAGAAAAGGAAGGCCGTCGTAAATGAAAGTAGAGCATCAATCGTGAGGAGGAGATGGGGAGGTCGACAGTGTCAGGTTAATGAATAGAGCTGGCCAAGCCATGCAGAACACTCTCGTACCGATTCCAGCTTAAACAAATGGTCCCTCCTTTAAAAGCCATCCATCAAATATTTGTTATGGATAGTGATTTTTGGGATTCACTAACGTTATGGTGAAGAGGATCAACCATATTGTAGGTGTTGGTAACACGTGTGTCTGAGAGAGTGTAATTATTTCCAAACTATAGGACTGCCCTAAACATTGGTTGTGCTTGGTTAAGTTGCAAGCATATTAGAAATGCTGACAGTTGCAGGTTACAGGATGTGTTGCATTCGTTCGTTTTAGATGTGAATCAATTTAAGACAAATCTACGATGGAGATGTACAGTATAGGTAGCTAGATGAAGTTCCTAGTTGCTTGAGCATTTTCAGATGCAATTACAGTGTTACGGATGGGCTGTACTTATTAACAGCCCAGTGATATACAGAGGCAAAAAATGGAGGGCATATTTATGAAGTCCTTTAATATCCCCTGACTACAGCCTCATAAGAGCCTGTGACACTCATCTCCCTGTACCACATTAGACCAACTGTTCTCTCCATGAATTACCCGTCACCTGTCTGATATTTCACAGCACAGCCATTGCATCATATTTGAGGTCAATTTCTTTCTTTCCCAGAAGATCAGTGGGTCCGTTAGAAAGACAAGCCGATAAAGTTTGGGGATTTCGAAGAGCGAGGATTATAGGATCAAAAGGCGACTGCACTAATCCCTCCCTGTTATTAACGATGATAGCGCTATAAATGACAACACATGCAAAACTTCTACCAACTCCTAACTCCAACGAGACTTCTGGTGGCGTATGTAAGTACTTAACGAAACCAGGCTCTGGGGACGAGGCCTCCTCCGAGAAGGATTAACCAGTAGAGATGTAGGGATGTTGATCCCACAATTCTCTCTCTCTCTCTCTCTCTCTCTCTCTCTCTCTCTCTCTCTCTCTCTCTCTCTCTCTCTCTCTCCCTCTCTCTCTCCCTCACACACAAACACACATTTTATCCCTCGCTCTCTCCCTCTTCCTTTCTCTCTCTCTGGTCTCTTTTTGTGTGAGAGCGCATGACTGTCTGCGGAAATGACGTGGGAATGCGGCAGCGAGGCTGTCGAAGCTCCTGTCTCTCCACTGTACACTGCAATTATCTCCAGAAGCTCCTGTCTCTCCACTGTACGCTGCAATTATCTCCAGAAGCTCCTGTCTCTCCACTGTACGCTGCAATTATCTCCAGAAGCTCCTGTCTCTCCACTGTACGCTGCAATTATCTCCAGAAGCTCCTGTCTCTCCACTGTACACTGCAATTATCTCCAGAAGCTCCTGTCTCTCCACTGTACACTGCAATTATCTCCAGAAGCTCCTGTCTCTCCACTGTACGCTGCAATTATCTCCAGAAGCTCCTGTCTCTCCACTGTACACTGCAATTATCTCCAGAAGCTCCTGTCTCTCCACTGTACGCTGCAATTATCTCCAGAAGCTCCTGTCTCTCCACTGTACGCTGCAATTATCTCCAGAAGCTCCTGTCTCTCCACTGTACGCTGCAATTATCTCCAGAAGCTCCTGTCTCTCCACTGTACACTGCAATTATCTCCAGAAGCTCCTGTCTCTCCACTGTACACTGCAATTATCTCCAGAAGCTCCTGTCTCTCCACTGTACGCTGCAATTATCTCCAGAAGCTCCTGTCTCTCCACTGTACACTGCAATTATCTCCAGAAGCTCCTGTCTCTCCACTGTACGCTGCAATTATCTCCAGAAGCTCAGGAAGCTAATTGGAAGAGATGTCAGATAAATCCCAGCCTGGGGGATTTGTGCTAATTGTCCACTTCCAGCTGACCCAGTAAGAGGGCCAGTCCCTGAAACTGGGATGATACAGGATAGAGGGAGAGAGATTGTCTACTGTCATGCCCCTCTTACTTTACACGTGTCCTGTTGATCACTCCTCTATTTCCCTGCACAAATGTTCATTCTTGTCTTACACGAACATTCCAGTAATTTCCACAAGTGCATTATTTCTGGGAATGGAGCCAGTCATCTCTTCCCCCCTATCCAACATCACCCTTATATTTCTCTGTCCGCAGAACTTCCCAAACACCACAACGGATGGTCTGGCAGATTCCTCCAGAGCACTGGTGTGTGCACAACCCCAGTCAGGGGTCTTAAACATATGACATATATCATTCTCTTCCTTCTGAGGTTTAATGGGGTAACAACCAGCCTCAGACTATACTTTGACAGCACTGTGGCCACGTCAATTAGGCCATTCACCTAGTCTCCCAGTGTAAATAGTTAGGCACATGATGAGGCCAGTTTGACAGGAGGCCCCATTAACTATGTGGTTCATCCAAATCATGGGATGTGCTGCAGTGTCTTAAGAGTAAAGGCTTTGAAGTTCCTTCTGAGAAGAAATTAAGGAGTTTTGTATCAGCTGTCTGTCACTACATGTAACTCCCAGCCTTTGTTCTGTCTGTTCTGTCTCTCCTTGCCATTATTTCCAGTGGAAATGTTTTTTTCAGTGGAAATGTATTTTTTCTAATTCAAGTGTGAATAGAATCTCTCTGCTGTCACATAGTCCCTAAATCATCTGCTTTAGATGAAGCTCATTGATCAGTGATGGTGGTGATGATGATGATGCTTCAATCAGAAACAGATCGTCTAGGAGCATGGCAGTCAGCCATCTCTGTTTCTGCTGCATCTCTCCATGTCCCTCTCAATATTTCCACTGACTTATTCTGGCATAATGTAAAGAAACAAGAACATAGACAGAGAGACCAGAAACACCCTCCAACAGATGCAAGCAATGACACGTAAAAGCCATTTCAGAGGCCAGCTCATAATGCCATTTAATGGCCTTGTTTAACAAGCAAGGGAAGTGGTCCCCCTCCCATTACCCACAAACCCCAAAATCCACCCCAGCCAAGGACAGGGATATCCCAGAGTTCAATGGGAGCAGCAGCAATCTTCCTGTCCCCAAAGCCATGTGCTTATTCAATACAGAGGGATCAGCAGCGATCTGGACTGTGTCAAAACCAGTGGTGTGAAACACTTAAGTAAAAATCATTTAAAGCACTTAAGTAGTTTGTTGGGGTATCTGTACTTTACTATTTATATTTTTGACTACTTTGACTTTTACTTCACTACATTCATAAAGAAAATGGTGTTATTTTTACTCCATACATTTTCCCTGACACTCAAAAGTACTCGTAACATTTTGAATGCTTAGCAGGACAGGAAAACGCACTTATTAAAAGAACATCCCTGGTCATCCCTACTGTCTCTGATCTGGAGGACTCACAAAACACAAATGCTTGGTTTGTAAATGATGTCTTAGTGTTGGAGTGTGACCCTGGTTATCCGCAAATTAAAAAAACAAGAAAAAGGTGCTGTCGGGTTTACTTAATATAAGGAATTTGAAATTATTTACACTTTTACTTTTGATACTTAAGTACATTTTAGTAATTACATGCACTTTTTATACTTAAGCATATTTGAAACCAAATGCTTTTAGACTTTGCTCAAGTTATATTTTACTGGGTGACTTTCACTTTGTAGGTATCTTTACTTTTACTCAAGTATGACAATTGGGTCCTTTTTCCACCACTGGTTAAAACTAACTGAGCACCTCCCGAGTGGCGCAGTGTTCTAAGGCACAGGAGGCTGTGCCACTAGAGATCAGGCTCTGTCACAGCTGACCGGGAGAGAGACCCATGGGGTGGCGCACAATTGGCCAAGTGTCGTCCAGGTTAGGCGAGAGTTTGGCCGGCAGGGATGTTCTTGTCCCATCGTGCACTAGTGACTCCTGTGGCGGGTTTGGAAAAATGCACGCTGACACGGTCACCAGGTGCACAGTGTTTCCTCTGACACATTGGTGCAGCTGGCTTCCGGGTTAAGCGGTCATTGTGTCAAGAAGCAGGCCGGCTTGGCTGGGTTGTGTTTCAGAGGTCACACGGCACTCGACCTTCGCCTCTCCCTAGTCCGTACGGGAGTTGCAGCGATGGGACAAGACTTTAACTACCAATTGGATACCACGAAAAAGGGGAAAAAACGAACTGAGCCCACATCCTTCAGTAGGTACAGCCAACCCTGCCATTCTCCTCTGGTCCACGCCAAACCACCATGCTCACTCAATTCAAATGCCACCAGAACAATTAATTTTTTATTGATGTTTTCTAGAGAGCAGTCTCAACCCAAGTGACTAAAGTCTGCAGAACCACAGAGAAACTTCAAACATGAGGGAGGGCTGTTCCCACACTTTGGTCTACAGGAACTTAAGCAGAGCAATTTCTGCATAGTTCATCTTTAAGTTTTAAAGTTAATTTCCTGCAATTCTGCACATTTTGCCATGGGGCGCAGAGAAAATGTTGCCGTTTTAAGCACGTTTTCTGCAATTCTACACAGTTTGCCTTTGGACGGAGAGAAAACACCTCTGCATCAAGACTCTCATGTAGCAACAACATAGTCCTTTGGTAAGTTCTGAAACTGAGCAGAAGGTCAGTATGTCTGAGGACCAACAACCTTCCATGGCCCAGTTTTGCCTCAAAGTTAACTATTTCTGTTGCTTTTGGTGACCTTTGGCAGGGTCGATGGGGTTGTCCTGTTCAGGCTGAGGCCAATTAAACTGAGAGAGATCATGAAGGTTGAGATTGAGCATATTTACTGTATCTCTCCACCTGAAAGGCCAGGTCAGAACCTCCTGTAGGAACACCTTTACCCATATCTAACCCTAATCGTCAACAGAACAACACTGTAACTTTTCATTTGTGTTAATCCCAATAAACATCATAGAAATATAAAATATCTGGATACAATCACAGCCAGAGAGCCATAGAGAAGCTCAGTAAAACTCAAGCCATAAATCTCACCCATACTCCGATAACCTAAATCTGAACTATGGCCACTCCTGGCCAACATGCCAGGGTAAATCCCAATGTTTCCTCTCTAGGCTGGACCAGGGCAGGGTAGCCTAGTGGTTAGAGTGTTGGACTAGTAACCGGAAGGCAGCATGTTCAAACCCCCGAGCTGAGGTAAAAATCTGTCGTTCTGCCCCTGAACAAGCAGAACAGGCCTAGGAACACCCACTGTCCCTAGGCCATCAAAATAAGAATTTTCTTAACTGACTTGCCATGTTTAAAAAAAAAAGGAAAAAAAGGCAAGAACTGTACAACATCACAATAAGAGAGTGCTCCCTCTCAGATGTGAGGCTAGAAACAGGTGAGGCTGACTTACACCCCATTGTAACATGGTTCTGACTGAGCTTTGATGTTGACTGGCATTTGTGAGTGGAGTTCATAAAAGTTTGTCATGTTGGGTCTGTTCTGATGGTCAGGCCGATCCCTCCATTCGAGAGCAAGAGGAACTGATCCCTGAGAGTCACAAAGCCACCATGCTTCTGGTCAGAGCAGAACGTCGGTTGAGAGAGAATATATGGGAAAACATAATGGAGAGAGAGAAGGATGGAATATAGTTTAGAAATGCAGAGGGAGGGAGTGTAGGTAAAAACCTTTTTCTCCATTAGGCGATAAAAAATATAATATTTTGATAATATATTTCCTCACTTTGGGGTTGAGGTGGAAGACAGAGAACTGTGAATTTCTCCCCCAAATGGGTGAGTAGACTCAAGAGTTATGTGATAAACTCACAGGGGTCAGCAATGAGAGCTGGGGGATGTTTTTGGAGCCAGTATCCAGCTAGGAGAACAGCGTAACTAAGACACTGTGACCTGCCCATGACAACCCATTTATACAGAAACTGTCCAGCCCAATTCTACAGAACAATAAACCTTAAAAGCCAATGGCTCATGTTGCTAATGGCCAGGGTGAGACTTCATAAACACACCACCACGCTCTGAATGTGTAATATCCGCTCTACGCCTAAGGATGGAAGAAAGAGAAGGAAACATTAAAGAACACCCCTGAGGTTTCCAGAAGGACAGGTGACTCTCTGGGCTTGCATTGCATTGTGTGTAGTCCTCTCCTCTCTACTCTCCCAGAGGAAAAAGATTGGATATGGACAGAAAATAGATGCTTTCACCTCGCCTTTGGTGACAGATTAGAATAGGTTGATATTACTGTATGTCGTTTTTTTCTATATCATATTGTGGAATGAAAAAAATCCCCCTACTTTTGATCATTGGTAAATGTAACAAAGTTATTTATTAAAACTGCTATTGAAATACATGTTGTAATGGCAGCAAAGGTTGTGTGTTATTTTGAATGAGGATCACCGGTGAAAAAAATGGTGAGCATTAAAAGAATGGAACGTTCCATGGTGGGGTGCATTGTGGGTAAAAAGTATTTCAACACCTCACTTCCTTCCTGTTGCAGTCAGAGGTGAATGTTGGACTATGCTGCTGCTCAAGCTAATTGCGATCAGGCATTATTGAGGCCTGGTTTAAGTAAGTGTTCTCGGATATAAGTTGCTTTTTGTCCTGTTTATTACTTTGTACGTATTGTAACTTAAGTACTTTTGGTTCCTATTTATATCCACTTTGCAGTGGTGTAAAGTACTTCAGTAAAAACACTTAAAAGTAGTACTAAAGTAGTTTTTTGGGTATCTGTACTTTACTATTTATCTTTTTGACAACTTTTACTTTTACTCCACTACATTCCTAAAGAAAATAATGTACTTTCTACTCCATACATTTTCCCTGACACCCAAAATTACCCAAAAGTTACATTTTGAATGCTTAGCAGGACAGGAAAATGGTCTAATTCACCTCCTTAAAGAGCAAATCCCTGGTCATCCCTACTGCGTCTGATCTGGCGGACTGATTTGCCTTGTAAATTATGTCTGAGTGTTGGAGTGTGCTCCTGGCTATCCGTACATTTGAAAATTGTGCCGTCTATTTTGCGTGTGACTTTGTGACTTTCACTTTTACTTGAGTTATTTTCTATGAAGGTATCTTTACCTTTAGTCAAGTATGACAATTGAGTACTTTTTCCACCACTGCCACTTTGCAAATGAAAGCTGTCAACCTAGGCAGAAAAAACATGTCCATGCGACAGCCTACCTCGCACTCATTATTTATGTTTCATTTAAACATTTTTTTAACTAGGCAAGTCAGTAAAGAACAAATTCTTATTTACAATGATGGCCTACCGGACGATTCTGGGCCAATTGTGCGCCAACCTATGGGACTCCCAATCACAGCCAGATGTGATACAGCCTGGATTTGAACTTGCTACTGTAGTGACGTCTCTTGCCCTGAAATGCAGTGCCTTAGACCGCTGCACCACTTGGGAGCCCGAGTAAAATTATATAAATTGCATGACACTGTACATGCAACGGCTCTCGTGTTCAGTGGATGTAATTGGAAGAGATGAAATTGATAGAATTCGACTTAGTAGGCAACAAATGTATACCTCCATAGTATCTGCATGTTGCAGACTGGCAGTGGTGCACCCCCCCCCCCCCCCCCCCCCCCCCGCCCCCTCTCGCTCTCACTCTCTCCCCTCCTCTCTCGTGTTAGTGATCCCTTTGGGTTGCTGCTGATATTCCCGCTCCTCTCTGAGGACCATGCATTGGCAGAAATAGAGTTCCATGCAGCAGAGCTGTTTCCTCATTGATTTTGGATCTGACCTTCCTATAACCTGGCGTAAAACAATCGCCCCTACTCCCCGGCTGCAGCAGGAGGAGGCCAGAGTGGCCCAAGGAGCAGAGGGAGGTCCAGAGGGAGGGAGAAACAAACAGAGAAACCATGGAAGAAAGGACTGCTTTATCACCCCCCTTCCCCCAGTCACTAACCACCCTGTTAGACTGTGTGTACAACTGTAACAGTGACAACCCCACAGGGAGACAACAGGGTTGTACAGCCTGGTGGAGTTTACTGTGTCCCAGAGAGTCTCCTGGGACTGTGTTTTATCATCAACAATCAGTCAGAAGACCTTTGCCAAATATAGACTATGTCTGGATGCCCTTCAATCATATCGAAGTTAACTTGGAGTCACGCGATGACATAGTGTGTGGTCCCCCCACTACGACTCGGGAAACCATGCAGTTTATTATGTTACAGATGAGCAAAGTTATGATGAACTTCACAGGGTGGTGAAAGTGCACGGTGATGAGCTTGACACTGCTTTCCAATAAATGTTGATGGTCTTATTCTGGTGAGATGATGATCGATGCATGACTGCCATTTGACAAATAAAATATCCATAATAATCTCATCATGTGTAACACTGTATCTGCCAGCTGTTGGTTAGAGCACACGTGCCAAGACCAGAGTGGGCACATTTGCTATTTAACACAATAGTTTGTGACAAAACTATCGGTAGAGTTGGAAATGTGATGGAAACACACTGAACATTAGAATTTTATTCAGTACATGAAAACTTGAGTGGGAAAAAAATAGATTTTGTGTACACTATGACATCACACACAGTTTGGTAGAAACACACACTATGTCATCACACACAGTTTGGTAGAAACACACCCTGGTGGAAACATTTGCATATTTTCTTCATGCAGATTTTAGAATAGTCGCATGAAAGTATGTCACCATTTGGATGGAAACCTTTCTAAAAACACACACAAGGGACTCACCTTTTCCAGATCCAGCACACACACATTCACCTTTCTGCACATATGGTTCTGAGTTGCCTTGTTATCGGGGTTCTTGACCACAGTGGGGAGTAAGCACTGTAATGGTCCTCACTCACAGTGATGGATGAGCTGAAGCTTGGAAAGACTTCTGGAAAGAGCTTTGAATGCTTTTCATAAAGCATGACGGGAGTCCAGAAAGTCCTGGAGAGAGGTAGGAAGGTGATAGACTGAGAACCAAGACTAAGGGTTATACCATGAGAGGACTAACTCCCAATCCAGCACAAAATGACTATGAACTACAGTCTGCAAAATATAAACACACAAGTTGCTCAATAATCCTTGCAAGGCTCGCTAGTTTGTGACTATTTTGATTAGATTTATTAGTATGTTACTTGACACTTGACACAAGTTTATCAGTAAACTACCAGAATGTTGGTGTGTTTCAAGGATTTTATGTAATCTATCACAAGACAGATCATAGTGACCCTTTTGGGTACTTCAGATTATCACAGGTGTCCGTAAACATCTTTGGCCCTCTGTGTGGCTTCCTCTCATGTACACATTTTTATGTATTTTACTATGTCAATATGTATTTGTTGTCAATGTTTTGCCATCAAACTGGTGGCAGTTGTGAACACAGTCAATAGTTGGAAGAGTTTCAGATTGAATTGAAAATAATGCCATTGTTTTTTAAATTTGCATTTATTGTTGACTAGATGCCTTTTTCATTGATTAGGCTATTTTCTCTTGAAAAATATGGTCTATCTACTAGAAACTCATGGACACTATGGACACAGTTATAATAAATTTGTTATATGAATATAATACTTGTATATAAGTTATACAAGTATAAATTACCAAAATTATGATTTATTGCCATATATTTTCTGTCAATTACCAAACTTACTGAAGATTGATACATAAATTACCGGTAGGTTTCCAACCCTAATTGTGATTCCATCACAGCACAGCAAAAAGTTGTGAAACTCTGGATACCCATAAAATTATATTTGAGTTACACTGGCTGCCATGGTAACAGCTCTCTCCGTTTTACAGCGTTTCAAAAGGGGAAGTGCTTAAATCCAGTGTAATGTAAAAGGTTTTTCTTAGGACACAGCCACACTTTTACAACACTTTTAAACTTCACTTTACAGTACCATCCTTTTTTCTGTTACACTTCAAATTCTTTGGGTGTATAGTCGTGAGTTAGTGTGTATGGGTGTCATTCTTCCAGGCTGTTCCTTTGCAATTTGTAGGTAGCCAGCCACTGGGCACATCATGTCATTTAAACGTGGATATTTTGGTAATATTTGGTTGAGTTGTTGATCAATGAGATGTTAACCTTTATTCACCCGCTCAAAAAGACAGCCAGAAGTTTGTTGAATTCCCAATATGTTATCACTATACTTACAACCATCTAAAGGTACATGTAACGATGTTGGTATGAAGAAGGTGTGAACCAAAGCACAGCCTGGTAAGTGTTCATGTTATCTTTATTTAAACTGAACACAAGACAAAATAACAAAGAGAATGAACGAAAACAAAACCGTCCTGTCAGGTGCAGAAACACAAAACAGAAAACAACTACCCACAAAACCCATGTGGGCAAGAGCTACCTAAGTATGGTTGTCAATCAGAGACAATGACAGACAGCTGTCCCTGATTGAGAACCATACCCGGCCAAAAACAAAGAAATACAAAAACATAGAAAAAAGAACATAGAGCGCCCACCCTAGTCACACCCTGGCCGAACCAAAATAGAGAATAAAAAGCCTCTCTGTGGCCAGGGCGTGACAGTACAACCAAATTCCAATGGAAAAACAATGTCAGATTTTTGGTTTAGTTGTCATCTAAATGTGTTATCACTGTGCTTTCAACCATTTAAAAAAATGGGAATACAATAGCAGATACAGTATGTTGTATTTATACAACAACTTAATGTGTTATCACTGTGCTTTATCTAATAGCACAACCAAATGACCCGGATTGCAGTTGAGATTACATTTAAAATGTCATTTTTGGACAGTTTCATCTGAGCCACTGGCTTAATCCTATTCTTTAACTTTTTTGGTTAAGTTGGAGACGTGAATCTAACATATAATTTGTTAACTTGTCAACAAGTTAAGTGGCCATTTACTGTAGTGCAAAAGTGTAATTGAGTTGTGTTTGGTTGTCAATGCAACCAAATATCAACATTTGAAGGAGATGTATATTTTGTGCCACTGACTTAGTCTGGCTTTAATTCCAGTTTGGTTACAAATTAATAATTGATATGTTGGATTCACGTCTGCATCGCAATCAAAAATCTAAGTTAAAGAATAGGACTAAATCAAATCAAACTTTATTTAAAGTGCATTTAAAGTGCAATTCAATATCCAGTTTGTTTACAAATTAATCATTGATATGTTGGATTCATGTCTCCATCTCAACCATCTCAACCAAATGTTAACTTTTGACCTACTGGAATTGTGATACAGTAAATTATAAGTGAAATAATCTGTCTGCAAACAATTGTTGGAAAAATTACTTGTGTCATGCACAAAGTAGATGTCCTAACAGACTTGCCAAAACTATAGTTAGTTAACAAGAAATTTGTGGAGTGGTTGAAAAACGAGTTTTAATGAATCCAACGTAAGTGTATGTAAACTTCCGACTTCAACTGTACTTAGACTTGGAATCACTGGCAAGTTTAATAATGGAACACTAGTCACTTTAATAATGTTTACATACTGTTTTAATTATCTCATATGTATTCTATTCTATTCTGCTGTATTTTAGTCAATGCCACTCCGACATTGCTTGATCTAATATTCTTTTACATCTGCTAAATATGTGTATGTGACCAATGCAATTTGATTTGATTTGGGCCATTTTGGTTAGTTTGTGACTGTACAGTATGAAGCTGAAGGTCTTGGTTGGTCAGAATCAACCAGTGAGATAGCAGACCTTCAGGATCTTGCCCACAGAGAGATACAGTTACTGTGATTAATGGAGAGTGCCACGTATTGACATTCTGCATTATGACAGTAACTCTCACTGAACATCTGGAGTTTAAGTAGTGCCCAGAGTTGCTATTGGGCATTTATATTTTCTTCAGAGTGGTCATCTTAGTGAAGTAGTGCCCATTTTTACAGTCTAACCTAGAAAGTATAGAGCCAGCCAAGTATACAAGTAAGGCTTTATATTGTGAACCGTACTCGACTGACATACATGGAAGAGATTACTCATTGTTCCAATTCCATCTGTATCCTTTTTATAGCTACAATATTGGTTTGGGATCAAAATCAATCAAATCTAATTTTATTTGTCATATGCGCCGAATACAACCGGTTTAGGCATTACAGTGAAATGCTTACTATCTCCTCACTATCTCCTCTTCATGGCTCCTATATCCCGCTCTAATTTATTATTTTGCACGGTGACTTGTTCACCTGTCAAAAGGCCTGTAATGGGAAGTTTTAGCCGCCTCAATGCACGCCTGACCAGCATCACCACCCTGGATGGTTCCGACCTTGAATATGTGGACATCTATAAGTACCTAGGTGTCTGGCTAGACTCTAAACTCTCCTTCCAGACCCATATCAAACATCTCCAATCGAAAATCAAATCAAGAGTCGGCTTTCTATTCCGCAACAAAGCCTCCTTCACTCACGCCGCCAAACTTACCCTAGTAAAACTGACTATCCTACCGATCCTCGACTTCGGCGACGTCATCTACAAAATTGCTTCCAACACTCTACTCAGCAAACTGGATGCAGTTTATCACAGTGCCATCCGTTTTGTCACTAAAGCACCTTATACCACCCACCACTGCGACTTGTATGCTCTAGTCGGCTGGCCCTCGCTACATATTCGTCGCCAGACCCACTGGCTCCAGGTCATCTACAAGTCCATGCTAGGTAAAGCTCCGCCTTATCTCAGTTCACTGGTTACGATGGCAACACCCATCCGTAGCACGCGCTCCAGCAGGTGTATCTCACTGATCATCCCTAAAGCCAACACCTCATTTGGCCGCCTTTCGTTCCAGTTCTCTGCTGCCTGTGACTGGAACGAATTGCAAAAATCGCTGAAGTTGGAGACTTTTATCTCCCTCACCAACTTTAAACATCTGCTATCTGAGCAGCTAACCGATCGCTGCAGCTGTACATAGTCTATTGGTAAATAGCCCACCCATTTTCACTTACCTCATCCCCATACTGTTTTTATTTATTTATTTTTCTGCTCTTTTGCACACCAATATCTCTACCTGTACATAACCATCTGATCATTTATCACTCCAGTGTTAATCTGCATAATTGTAATTATTTGCCTACCTTCTCATGCCTTTTGCACACAATGTATATATAGACTCCCCTTTTTTCTACTGTGTTATCGACTTGTTAATTGTTTACTCCATGTGTAACTCTGTGTTGTCTGTTCACACTGCTATGCCTTATCTTGGCCAGGTCGCAGTTGCAAATTAGAACTTGTTCTCAACTAGCCTACCTGGTTAAATAAAGGTGAAATAAAAAAATAAAAAAATAAAAAAAAATACAAAAAATTGCTTTTCTTTGTCAAAATCAAATAAAAGGAAATTCACTCACTCTGCATATTCTAGACAGCTTCTCCTGTGTCTACCTGATGACTCTCATTCCTTCCTTCCGGTCTGATTTTCTGCATATAAAGCCCACCACTGGCACTTTCTGGAAGATTATTTTATTTTTCAGTAGCAACAGGAATGTGAGAACGCATCCCTAGGGTCATGAGATGGTGGGCCAACCACCAGCAAGCAATAATATAGTAAACTACCAACAACTGTCAATAATCAAGACCTGTCATGAATAGTGTGGAAAAAAGTAGTCCAGAGAATGTTGGGAACGCACCAAGGCAACAACGATCCTCCCTACCATCACCTGCCCTTAAAGAGGTGGCATGTTGAGCTCTACTGCACACCTTAGTTGTATAGTAGCTAACTACCGTAACGTGAGGTGGGAGGAGAGGAGAGGAGCCTGAGGCGTGACCTGGGCATGGGAGTGCATGGGAGTGCCCTCTCCCTCTCCTCCAGCATGTTCCTGGAGGGTGTGCCTCTGTCTCTGGACTTACATAAGATACAGCTGCTGGGTCATTGGTTTCATGGGCCCTCAGTCATTGCCACTGCTTATCACAATCAACACTTTATTCATGTTGCTATTTATACATCAATGCATTAAGGCTTAGACGAGGAGGAGGAAGTGAGTGCTGAACGCTGCCTAGGGGGAGAAAAGATGATGAGACCAATATAACTTTGTTCTTCAGGGATTAACACCATTTATTACAGGAGCAGTACAGGACAATGTTGTAGTTTAATTAGGCTGCTGTGTAAACATTATGTGTATATGTGTGTGTGTGTAAGGTGTTGAAGAGAGTTTGAATCTGTTGATTCAAAAGGTGAGTGACACCCCAACATTAGGTTACACATACAGTAAGCCTCCTGTATGTGTAAACAGAAATACCACAGTTTTGCGGTTCATTCTCCATATGACCTTGTTTGAAGAGGCCGACCCACAGTTACCACAGACTTATCTCCCCAGGGGAACAGGGGCGGGTGGTTACTACTCAGGTGTTTCAGGCCAGGGGAACAGAGGCGGGTGGTTACTGCTCAGGTGTTTCAGACCAGGGGAACAGGGGCAGGTGGTTACTGGTCAGGTGTTTCAGACCAGGGGAACAGGGGCAGGTGGTTACTACTCAGGTGTTTCAGACCAGGGGAACAGGGGCGGGTGGTTACTGGTCAGGTGTTTCAGACCAGGGGAACAGGGGCAGGTGGTTACTACTCAGGTGTTTCAGACCAGGGGAACAGAGGCAGGTGGTTACTACTCAGGTGTTTCAGACCAGGGGAACAGGGGCGGGTGGTTACTGCTCAGGTGTTTCAGACCAGGGGAACAGGGGCGGGTGGTTACTGGTCAGGTGTTTCAGACCAGGGGAACAGAGGCAGGTGGTTACTACTCAGGTGTTTCAGACCAGGGGAACAGAGGCAGGTGGTTACTACTCAGGTGTTTCAGACCAGGGGAACAGGGGCGGGTGGTTACTGGTCAGGTGTTTCAGACCAGGGGAACAGAGGCAGGTGGTTACTACTCAGGTGTTTCAGACCAGGGGAACAGGGGCGGGTGGTTACTGGTCAGGTGTTTCAGACCAGGGGAACAGGGGCAGGTGGTTACTACTCAGGTGTTTCAGGCCAGGGGAACAGAGGCAGGTGGTTACTACTCAGGTGTTTCAGGCCAGGGGAACAGAGGCAGGTGGTTACTACTCAGGTGTTTCAGACCAGGGGAACAGGGGCGGGTGGTTACTGGTCAGGTGTTTCAGACCAGGGGAACAGGGGCAGGTGGTTACTACTCAGGTGTTTCAGGCCAGGGGAACAGAGGCAGGTGGTTACTACTCAGGTGTTTCAGACCAGGGGAACAGGGGCAGGTGGTTACTACTCAGGTGTTTCAGACCAGGGGAACAGAGGCAGGTGGTTACTGGTCAGGTGTTTCAGACCAGGGGAACAGAGGCAGGTGGTTACTACTCAGGTGTTTCAGACCAGGGGAACAGGGGCGGGTGGTTACTGCTCAGGTGTTTCAGACCAGGGGAACAGGGGCGGGTGGTTACTGCTCAGGTGTTTCAGACCAGGGGAACAGAGGCAGGTGGTTACTGCTCAGGTGTTTCAGACCAGGGGAACAGAGGCAGGTGGTTACTGCTCAGGTGTTTCAGACCAGTGGAACAGAGGCAGGTGGTTACTGCTCAGGTGTTTCAGACCAGGGGAACAGGGGCGGGTGGTTACTGGTCAGGTGTTTCAGGCCAGGGGAACAGGGGCAGGTGGTTACTGCTCAGGTGTTTCAGACCAGGGGAACAGAGGCAGGTGGTTACTACTCAGGTGTTTCAGACCAGTGGAACAGAGGCAGGTGGTTACTACTCAGGTGTTTCAGACCAGGGGAACAGAGGCAGGTGGTTACTGCTCAGGTGTTTCAGACCAGGGGAACAGGGGCAGGTGGTTACTACTCAGGTGTTTCAGACCAGGGGAACAGGGGCGGGTGGTTACTGGTCAGGTGTTTCAGGCCAGGGGAACAGGGGCAGGTGGTTACTGCTCAGGTGTTTCAGACCAGGGGAACAGAGGCAGGTGGTTACTACTCAGGTGTTTCAGACCAGGGGAACAGAGGCAGGTGGTTACTGGTCAGGTGTTTCAGACCAGGGGAACAGAGGCAGGTGGTTACTACTCAGGTGTTTCAGACCAGGGGAACAGAGGCAGGTGGTTACTGGTCAGGTGTTTCAGACCAGGGGAACAGGGGCAGGTGGTTACTGCTCAGGTGTTTCAGGCCAGGGGAACAGAGGCAGGTGGTTACTGCTCAGGTGTTTCAGACCAGGGGAACAGGGGTGGGTGGGTCCTGCTCAGGTTTTTGTAGGCCAAGGGCACCAAGATAAACACACCACCAGTACAATTCGGGGTGGCAGGTAGCCTTTTTGTTAGAGCGTTGGGCCAGTAACCGAAAGGTTGCTGCATCGATTTCCCGAGCTGACAAGGTAAACATATGTCGCTCTGCCCATGAACAAGGCAGTTAACCCACTGTTCCCCAGTAGGTCGTCACAGTAAATAAGAATTTGTTCTTAACTGACTTGCCTAGTTAAATAAAGGATCAATTTAAACTAATACAATTGACAACAGGTGGAGGTATAAGCCAATCATCAACCTCTGCCAGTGCACCTGAAGCACTTTCATTGGTTACTGGTAAATCATAAATGAAACCAATGCGCTGCAGTAGTTGCACTTGTGTTTATTACACTGTGAACACCTGCTCATCTGCTCTGGTCAGAAAACACACACAGCAGCAGCATACCTGCAGACCTCGGCTAACAAGGCAAAGTTTACCAGCCGCTATTTAAGTGTTCAGGAGATTTATGGCAGGGCAGCAAATAAGCCCTGGTTTACCTTTGTGAGCCAGCTGGCCAGCCCAGCCAGACCTCCCTGTTAGGTGAACAAACTTTCCTATGTTCATAGGGAACAGGCCCTTGAATAGCACTTATAAGGTGAAGAGTTGTGCACATGGCTGTCCGTAGTCATAGATTTCAACATAGGATTATAACTGGCCTGATTTCTAGGCCACAACCCATCACATGAAACATACTGCAGTCACACCTAGTGGTTTAGATAGATAGATAGATAGATAGATATGCTTCGGCCATGTCCTCTGAGTCTGGGTCACGCCCCCAGAGCTCTGCTCCAGATGACAACAGAGGGGATGGAAGATTCTAACCTTTGAGGACTCCAAGACAGACATTCCACACAGGTATAGTAGACCATGTGGTGTGAGAAAAATGAGGCACATTAGTGCAGGATTGATGTTTCATCATCACCTCCATCATTCACTTTCATTGTGCAAATGAAATCCACTTCTTGATTTGATTATCTGAGGCAGCTGTAATATACATCATGAAAAGTGTTACTAGAAACAACCACATAAAAGTTCATTTAAACACCTCTGGATAAATAGACTGTGCGTTCCGGAGACGGATGAAGAAGAGAACTACCTCATCTCTCACTCCTTTTCCCCTCCCTCTTTATCCTTGACCTTGTCTCAACCCCAACCACTGTGCGTTCTCTCTCCTCTAACATTTCCTCCATTCTTTCCCCACACACTCAGTTTTTCCCCGTGCCTCTCTTCCTGGCTGGCTATCCTTATTTCTCTGCCCATCTCCTACCTCCTCTTCTCTGTCTCTCTCCCTCCTTCACAGGAAGAGCTTCTCCACTGTGGCAGTATCAGCAAACGCTAATGAGAGCTTTAATAATTTATTCAGAGGAAGAAAGGGATCACATCCAGTGGTGAGAGAGATATCTGCTGAATGAGAGAGAAGGAGAGAACGAGAGAGCAAAAGGGATGAGTGTGTGTGTGTGTATATGTAACGGTTTTCTTGCGGTGAAGGAGAGGCGGACCAAAACGCAGCGTGGTGGTTATTCATGGTTCTTTAATATAGACACTAACAAAACAAGAAATGTGAAAAAACCAAAACAGCCCTATCTGGTGCAAACACAGAGACAGGAACAATCACCCACACAAACACAGTGAAACCCAGGCTACCTAAGTATGATTCTCAATCAGAGACAACTAATGACACCTGCCTCTGATTGAGAACCATACTAGGCCGAAACATAGATATACCCAAATCATAGAAAAACAAACAGACTGCCCACCCCAACTCACGCCCTGACCATACTAAATAATGACAAAACAAAGGAAATAAAGGTCAGAACGTGACAGTACCCCCCCCCCCCCCCCCCCCCCAAAGGTGCGGACTCCGGCTGCAAAACCTTAACCTATAGGGGAGGGTCTGGGTGGGCGTCTGTCCGCGGTGGCGGCTCTGGCGCGGGACGCGGACCCCACTTCACCATCGTCTTTGTCCGCCTTATTGTCTGCTTCCGTGGCCTCCTAACCACGGCGACCCTTCTAAATGGCCCCACTGGACTGAGGGGCGGAAGCTCCGGGCAGAGGGGCGGAAGCTCCGGGCAGAGGGGCTCTGGGGGCTCTTGCTGAGGGGCTCTGGCGCCTCTGGGCTGAGGGGCACTGGCGCCTCTGGGCTGAGGGGCACTGGCGCCTCTGGGCTGAGGGGCACTGGCGCCTCTGGGCTGAGGGGCACTGGCGCCTCTGGGCTGAGGGGCACTGGCGCCTCTGGGCTGAGGGTCACTGGCGGCCCCTGGCTGACTGGCGGCACTGGCGGACCCTGGCTGACTGGCGGCACTGGCGGCCCCTGGCTGACTGGCGGCACTGGCGGCCCCTGGCTGACTGGCGGCACTGGCGGCCCCTGGCTGACTGGCGGCTCAGGCGGCGCTGGGCAGACGGGTGGCTCAGGCGGCGCTGGGCAGACGAGTGGCTCAGGCAGCGCTGGGCAGACGGGTGGCTCAGGCGGCGCTGGGCAGACGGGTAGCGGCTCTGGCAGCGCTGGACTGAGTAGCTCTGGCGCCTCTGGAATGAGGGGCTCTAGCGACTCTGGACTGAGGGGCGGGAGCTCTGGCAGCGCCGAACAGGCAGGAGATTACGGCAGCGCTGGAGAGGAGGAAGGCTCCGGCAGCACTGGAGAGGCGGGAGCACCTGTAGGGATGAGACGGAGAGACAGCCTGGTGCAGGGGGCTGCCACCGGAGGGCTGGTGCGTGGAGGTGGTACCGGATAGACCGGACCGTGCAGGCGCACTGGAGCTCTTGAGCACCGAGCCTGCCCAACCTTACCCGGTTGAATGCTCCCGGTCGCCCTGCCAGTGCGGCGAGGTGGAATAGCCCGCACTGGGCTATGCAGGCGAACCGGGTACACCGTGCGCAAGGCTGGTGCCATGTAAGCCGGCCCAAGGAGACGCACTGGGGAGCCGTCTTCATGGCACTTGGCTCGATGCTCACTCTAGCCCGGCCGATACGCGGAGCTGGTACAGTGCCTTGCGAAAGTATTCGGCCCCCTTGAACTTTGCGACCTTTTGCCACATTTCAGGCTTCAAACATAAAGATATAAAACTGTATTTTTTTGTGAAGAATCAACAACAAGTGGGACACAATCATGAAGTGGAACGACATTTATTGGATATTTCAAACTTTTTTAACAAATCAAAAACTGAAAATTTGGGCGTGCAAAATTATTCAGCCCTTTACTTTCAGTGCAGCAAACTCTCTCCAGAAGTTCAGTGAGGATCTCTGAATGATCCAATGTTGACCTAAATGACTAATGATGATAAATACAATCCACCTGTGTGTAATCAAGTCTCTGTATAAATGCACCTGCACTGTGATAGTCTCAGAGGTCCGTTAAAAGCGCAGAGAGCATCATGAAGAACAAGGAACACACCAGGCATGTCCGAGATACTGTTGTGAAGAAGTTTAAAGCCGGATTTGGATACAAAAAGATTTCCCAAGCTTTAAACATCCCAAGGAGCACTGTGCAAGCGATAATATTGAAATGGAAGGAGTATCAGACCACTACAAATCTACCAAGACCTGGCCGTCCCTCTAAACCTTCAGCTCATACAAGGAGAAGACTGATCAGAGATGCAGCCAAGAGGCCCATGATCACTCTGGATGAACTGCAGAGATCTACAGCTGAGGTGGGAGACTCTGTCCATAGGACAACAATCAGTCGTATATTGCACAAATCTGGCCTTTATGGAAGAGTGGCAAGAAGAAAGCCATTTCTTAAAGATATCCATAAAAAGTGTAGTTTAAAGTTTGCCACAAGCCACCTGGGAGACACACCAAACATGTGGAAGAAGGTGCTCTGGTCAGATGAAACCAAAATTGAACTTTTTGGCAACAATGCAAAACGTTATGTTTGGCGTAAAAGCAACACAGCTGAACACACCATCCCCACTGTCAAACATGGTGGTGGCAGCATCATGGTTTGGGCCTGCTTTTCTTCAGCAGGGACAGGGAAGATGGTTAAAATTGATGGGAAGATGGATGGAGCTAAATACAGGACCATTCTGGAAGAAAACCTGATGGAGTCTGCAAAAGACCTGAGACTGGGACGGAGATTTGTCCAAAACATAAAGCAAAATCTACAATGGAATGGTTCAATAATAAACATATCCAGGTGTTAGAATGGCCAAGTCAAAGTCCAGACCTGAATCCAATCGAGAATCTGTGGAAAGAACTGAAAACTGCTGTTCACAAATGCTCTCCATCCAACCTCACTGAGCTCGAGCTGTTTTGCAAGGAGGAATGGGAAAAAATGTCAGTCTCTCGATGTGCAAAACTGTGGCAAAAGGTGGCGCTACAAAGTATTAACTTAAGGGGGCTGAATAATTTTGCACGCCCAATTTTTCAGTTTTTGACTTGTTAAAAAAGTTTGAAATATCCAATAAATGTCGTTCCACTTCATGATTGTGTCCCACTTGTTGTTGATTCTTCACAAAACAATACAGTTGTATATCTTTATGTTTGAAGCCTGAAATGTGGCAAAAGGTCGCAAAGTTCAAGGGGGCCGAATACTTTCGCAAGGCACTGTATACTTGGTTATGAACAGTAGTTACGCACTCCCTACACATTCCCTATGACACTGTATATGAAGTCATAAATCAAATAACATTGCATTTTATTTGTCACATGCACATGGAATGCTTACGTACAAGCCCTTAACCAACAATGCAGTTCAAGAAATAGAGTTAAGAAAAGATTTACTAAATAAAGTAAAGTAAAAAATTCTATAAAAAGTAACACGATAAAATAACAATAACTAGGCTATATACAGGTGGTACCAGTACCGACGGTACAGGTTAGTCAAGGTCATTTGTATATGTACAGTAGGGCAAAAAAGTATTTAGTCAGCCACCAATTGTGCAAGTTCTCCCACTTAAAAAGATGACAGAGGCCTGTAATTTTCATCATAGGTATACTTCAACTATGACAGACAAAATGAGAAAAAAAATCCAGAAAATCACATTGTAGGATTTTTTATTAATTTATTTGCAAATTATGGTGGAAAATAAGTATTTGGTCAATAACAAAAGTTTATCTCAATACTTTGTTATATACCCTTTGTTGGCAATGACAGAGGTCAAACGTTTTCTGTAAGTCTTCACAAGGTTTTCACACACTGTTGCTGGTATTTTGGCCCATTCCTCCATGCAGATCTCCTCTAGAGCAGTGATGTTTTGGGGCTGTTGCTGGGCAACACCGACTTTCAACTCCTTCCAAAGATTTTCTATGGGGTTGAGATCTGGAGACTGGCTAGGCCACTCCAGGACCTTGAAATGCTTCTTACGAAGCCACTCCTTCGTTGCCTGGGCGGTGTGTTTGGGATCATTGTCATGCTGAAAGACCCAGCCACGTTTCATCTTCAATGCCCTTGCTGATGGAAGGAGGTTTTCACTCAAAATCTCACGATACATGGCCCCATTCATTCTTTCCTTTACACGGATCAGTCGTCCTGGTCCCAGAAAAACAGCCCCAAAGCATGATGTTTCTACCGACATGCTTCACAGTAGGTATGGTGTTCTTTGGATGCAACTCAGCATTCTTTGTACTCCAAACACGATGAGTTGAGTTTTTACCAAAAAGTTATATTTTGGTTGCATCTGACCATATGACATTCTCCCAATCTTCTTCTGGATCATCCAAATGCTCTCTAGCAAACTTCAGACGGGCCTGGACATGTACTGGCTTAAGCAGGGGGACACGTCTGGCACTGCAGGATTTGAGTCTCTGGCGGCGTAGTGTGTTACTGATGGTAGGCTTTGTTACTTTGGTCCCAGCTCTCTGCAGGTCATCCACTAGGTCCCCCCGTGTGGTTCTGGGTTTTTTGCTCACCGTTCTTGTGATCATTTTGACCCCACGGGGTGAGATCTTGCGTGGAGCCCCAGATCGAGGGAGATTATCAGTGGTCTTGTATGTCTTCCATTTCCTAATAATTGCTCCCACAGTTGATTTATTCAAACCAAGCTGCTTACCTATTGCAGATTCAGTCTTCCCAGCCTGGTGCAGGTCTACAATTTTGTTTCTGGTGTCCTTTGACAGCTTTTTGGTCTTGGCCATAGTGGAGTTTGGAGTGTGACTGTTTGAGGTTGTGGACAGGTGTCTTTTATACTGATAACAAGTTCAAACAGGTGCCATTAATACAGGTTACGAGTGGAGAACAGAGGAGCCTCTTAAAGAAGAAGTTACAGGTCTGTGAGAGCCAGAAATCGTGCTTGTTTTTAGGTGACCAAATACTTATTTTCCACCATAATTTGCAAATTAATTAATTAAAAATCTGGATTTTTTTTCTCATTTTGTCTGTCATAGTTGAAGTGCACCTATGATGAAAATTACAGGCCTCTCTTTTTAAGTGGGAGTACTTGCACAATTGGTGGCTGACTAAATACTTTTTTTGCCCCACTGTAGGTAGGGGTTAAGTGACTATACATAGATAATAAACAGCCAGTAGCAGCAGTGTAAAAACAAGTGGTGGGGAGGTGCGTCAATGTTAATAGTTCGGGTGGCAAATTGATTAATTGTTCAGCAGTCTTATAGCTTGGGGGTAGAAGCTGTTAAGGAGCTTTTTGGACCTAGACTTGGCACTCAGGTACTGCTTGCCGTGCGGTAGCAGAGAGAATAGTCTGACGTGGGTGACTGGAGTCTGTGACAATATTTTAGGCCTTCCTCTGACACCGCCTAGTATATAGGTCCTGTGTGACAGGAAGCTTGGCCCCAGTGATGTACTGGGCCGTACGCACTACCCTCTGTAGTGCCTTACAGTTGAATGCTGAGCAGTTGCCATACCAGGCAGTGATGCAACCGGTCAGGATGCACTCGATGGTGCAGCTGTAGAACTTTTTGAGGATCTGGGGACACATGCCAAATCTTTTCAGTCTCCTGGGGGGGGGTAAAAGGTGTTGTCATGCCCTTTTCACGACTGTCTTGGTGTGTTTGGACCATGATAGTTTGTTAGTGATGTGGACACCAAGGAACTTGAAAGTCTTGACCCGCTCCACTACAGCCACGTTGATGAGAACGGGGGCATGTTCGGTCCTCTGCATGGCAGATGTGTTGAGTACACTTACCACCTGGGCCGGCCCGTCACGAAGTCCAGGATCCAGTTGCAGAGGGAGGTGTTCAGTAGCTTATTAATGAGATTAGAGGGCACTATGGTGTTGAACGCTGAGCTGTAGTCAATGAACATCATTCTCACATACTGTAGGTATTCCTGTTGTCCAGATGGAAAAGGGCAATGCGATTGAGATTGCATCATCTGTGGATCTGTTGAAGCGGTATGCGAATTGGAGTGGGTCTAAGGTTTCCGGGATGATGTTGTTGATTTGAGCAATGACCAGCCTTCCAAAGCACTTCATGACTACCAACGTGAGTGCTATGGGGCTGTAGTCATTTAGGCAGGTTACCTTCGCTTTCTTGGGCACAGGGACTATGGTGGTCTGCTTGAAACATGTAGGTATTACAGACTCAGG
Organism: Oncorhynchus clarkii lewisi; assembly: GCF_045791955.1. Taxonomy (NCBI): domain Eukaryota; kingdom Metazoa; phylum Chordata; class Actinopteri; order Salmoniformes; family Salmonidae; genus Oncorhynchus; species Oncorhynchus clarkii. Next base: position 72,069,219 of record NC_092151.1, on the reverse strand, counting down.
GAGAGGTTGAAAATATCCGTGAAGACACTTGCCAGTTGGTCCGCGCATGCTCTGAGTATAGTGTCCCGCTCTGAGTACAGTGTCCCGCTCCTTGATAGTGGCAGTTCTAGCCTTTAGCTCAGTGCGGATGTTGCATGTTATCCATGGCTTCTGGTTGGGATATGTACGTACGGTCACTGTGAGAATGATGTCGTCGATGCATTTATTGATGAAGCCGGTGACTGAGGTGGTATACTCCTCAATGCCATTGGATGAATCCCGGAACATATTCCAGTCTGTGCTTGCAAAACAGTCCCGTAGCGTAGCATCCATGTCATCTGACCACTACCGTATTTAGCGAGTAACTGGTACTTACCTGCTTTAGTTTTTGCTTTTAAGCAGGAATCAGGAGGATATAATTATGGTCAGATTTGCCAAATGGAGGGCGAGGGAGAGCTTTGTACACGTCTCTGTGTGTGAAGTAAAGGTAGTCTAGAGTTTTTATTCCCTCTGGTTGCACATATGACATGCTGGTAGAATATAGGTAAAAACTAATTTAAGTTTGCCTGCATTCAAGTCCCTGGGCACTAGGAGCACCAGTTCTGGATGAGCATTTTCTTGTTTGCTTATGGCCTAATACAGCTTGTTGAGTTCAGTCTTAGAGCCAGAATTGCTTTGTGGTGGTAATTAGAAGGCAACGAAAAATATAGATGAGAACTCCCTTGGTAGATAGTGTGGCCTACAGCTTATCATGAGGTATTCTTTCTCAGGTGAGCAATACCTCGAGACTTCTTTAATATTAGATATCGCGTACCAGCTGTTATTGACAAATGGACACACACCCCCACCCCTCATCTTACCAGACATAGGGAAAACCCAGCCAACTATATATTATTGGTGTCGTCGTTAAGCCACGACTCATGAAAAACAGTTTTTAACGTCCCGTTGATAAGATAGTCTTGAGCGTAAATCATCCACTCGCCTAATGAATTCTCACAAGACACCCCGATATCCGCCCCCTGTATTTCCGTCTTTTCTTCACGCGAATGACTGGGATTTGGGCCTGGTCTCGGAGAGTATATCGTTTGCGTTGGACTCATTAAAGAAAAAATCTTTGTCCAGTTTGAGGTGAGTAATCGCTGTTCTGATATCCAGAAGTTATTTTCGGTCACAAGAGATGGTAGCAGCAACATTATGTACAAAATAAGTACAAAACAATGCAAAGAAACACAAAATAGCACAGTTGGTCAGGAGTCCATAAAACTGCAGCCGTCCCCTCCGACACTATTATGTAGTCTGTACACCAAGACCGAGACCGTGCTCTAAAATATGATTTTGCTTGCTCCCTTGCTTGTTCGTAACTTTGTATTTACAGTGAGTGGAAAGGTACGGCAGCAAGCTAAGTGAGCCTCCCGTGCGGTGCTGAGGCGAACGTGACTGTAAATGCCTGCTAATTGAGTGGGTGTCTGAGCGTAAGGGTCCCCCAGTGCTAGACGCTAGCAGCTAGCACAGCTGGAAAGAGAGCAGAGCAGCTCCCGGCTCCACCTCACCTCGGAGCCGCCCGCGGTTTGGGAAACTCTTTACCCAACCAAGCAAGCATGAGTCTCGGGTTCCATGGAGGCCTGGAGAGGTGTTTTCATACAAACCAGTCTAGTAAATTTAAAAGCAGTTTGAAAGGCAACGCTTGTGGAGAGGTTATGTTGCGTCTGTGTGGTGGGGTTCTGGGGCCGGGCTAGCTGGTAACACCTGCCTCTTACTGAGGGCTGTCCAGAACAGGACTCTCTGGGATTCCACTGAAAACATGACCTACTTTCCTGTGTGTGTGTCTGCATGTGCGTGTGCGTGTGTTCCACAGACATTAGAGTGTGTTCACCAAAACATACAGCAGAGAGATGTCAGTTCATACAGGACCACTAGAGACACATAAATGAAGAGTGGTGCCAATGATATTCACTCAGGTGTTACTTCTCATTTTCTATTGCTCATTGCATCCTACTTCTGCCAGTTAGTGTTCCACTGGGACCCTCCACTTAAAAGGGATAATGGCCACCATTAGTGAATAAGTGAATAAGGCTCTTTTCAAATGTATTTTCTCAGGTAGCATTTCACTTCTGCCACCAAGAGAAAGGAAACAAATAAAAGCTTTGACAAGACTACATAAACAATACATGGGACCCAAAAATGACTTCCCATGCTATGCCATGTGATGAAGAATGCATGCTACATGCATGTCCAACTGCTTGACAGATTACAGCAAGCCAAAAGGATGAATGGTTTACAGTGATCAATGCCTATGCATGTTACAGAATACAGTGTAAAGTGAGAAGCATGGTAGACATCTGACCTTGGTGGATGCTCAGGGTCTAGACAGGATGTTTGACCTACTTTATCCCCTCCACATTTATATATTGATCTCTTTCTTCTTTTACATTTTTTGACACCTTGGGGCAAAAAAAAACTTTAATTAACTCCCCACAAAAACATAGATATTGACATCTGCTGAAAACTGCAAAATGGTTCACTTGGCAACCCCCTTTCATGATTGCTCAATTTATGTCTGTTTTCCATGGGTTGGAGGTTGTGTTTTTTATGTTGCATTCTTTCACACAAAGGGAAAAGGCGGGAGTTTGAGAGTCCTTGCATCCATTCATATGGGTATTACCATGTTCTTTAATGGACTTCATTGGGCCCAAAGGAGGAGGACGTAACCCTGTTTATTTAAATGCTCAAAAAACAAAAACCTTTGACCCCTTTTGTCTGGTGGGCTGGTAGTCCATTTGATTGGGATCTTTTTCCACCAGCATTTCTTAATTGAACAAATGTTTAAGAAAATCCAGGATGTTTCTCCCCCGAACTTGTCCCTTACCCTCAGAGGCTGGATTTCTATGGCATTCCGGTGGTAATCGGGGCCAGATATCCTGGTCGCTGTAGAGTTCCAATGGGAATCCATCTGCATTATAAATCTAACACCGTTTGATCAACCTCCACTCAGATTGTTACAATCAAAACCTGTTTAAAAAAACATCAAAACAGATTCTATGCCAACCAGATGACTGACTGGTGGCTGGGGCCTAATAGTAAAGGCATGTCATTTAACATAACATTTTTTTTTATTGCCTTTTCATTTGGCATGAACACAACCATTGTCAAACAAATCACTTCAAAAAGTAGGCTACCTACGCATGTTCGTCCAGCATCCAAACAGAACACTGTGCACCTGCACCATTGATTAATGGAAAGAGACATCTGTTTAAAAACACCAAAAAGTGTAAAGACATTGGGCAATTGTCATTGGGTCTACACTCTTGTAGCCTGCATTAATTAATAGGTCTTGCTGATAAAAAAAAGAAAAGTGCCTGAAATACGGGACTGCCCGGGATGACAAGGGAAGTCACATGTGGATTTCTTTTTTATACCATGACAGAGTTGGGGGTGTTCGTTTAAGTTAGAATACGCTTTTATATTTACCACTGTAGCAGTACGAATTACATTTTAAACAAATAGGAGAATCGTTTGAATTAGCATTATTTAGAGACCCCCCCCCCCCCCTCCCCCCAAGTTAGACTTTGTTGCATTTATGGGGGCTCGTGTCTCATTCAGAGGGTCTGAAACCCCCCTGAATCCCCCATAATTATCACTCTGCACTTATCTCACATTTCTAGGGTTTTGTATAATTTGACTTACTTCCTTTCCTTGTTCGTCCATCATAGGTTGATGATTACCATGACACGATTCATTGGTGTGAGTCTGGGATACGGTGAGTATCAGCAGATGGCTGATGAAACCAATCTGAGCCCGGAACACTCTTTGGCACACTAGACATGATATCTTGGTAGCAGTCTCCTGAGGGATTGCTTTGTAAATATTGGTATTTTGCTGCTGTCTCTTCACCATTAAATTTGTGCTGAGGTGGTAGCGCCATCCCGGATGAGATTCCGCCAGATGGGATGATCCTGAGCAAGACTTTCCCATGACCCTAGATAGATGTTAAAGCTCTTGACGGGAGGCCTTCAGGGTGTCTTTATAGAGTTTCTTTGGCCCATCTTATGCTCGCTTCCCTTTCTTCAACTTTTCAAAGAAGATCTGCTTAGGGAGACGGGTAGCAGGCATCCTGGTCACATGGCCCAACCATCTGACCTGTGCTTAAGCAGTGTGGGAATGCTCATCAGTGTGATTCTGTCCTGCCATGTGATCCTCAGGAGCTTCCTCAAACAATTTCCTGGCATGGCGTTGGTAGACTGTATAATGGCTTCGCAGCCATAAGTAGGTGTCGGTAATATGATTGCCAGGTAAACCTTCACTTTTGTTGCCAGTTTGATGCCTGCTCTTTCCCACACCAACGCTCACAGATGGTCAAAGGCTGCACTAGCCTTGGCGATCCTGATGTTTATTTCATTGTCTTTGTCAGTGCTTCCCAAACTGGGGGAGTGCCCCCTAGGGAGAGCATGAGGTGTCGGCAGGGGGGGCTTTTTTTTAAGGTATAAACTTACTCTCGAAAGTTGTAAAGTAAAATGCACAAGGTGCAATTTCAAAACTGGGTCGTTGCATACCTTAGAGAGATATTTATAATTTGTCAGAAATGTCCAGATCAACTAGCCCATGTCAGCTAACGTTTTTTAGCCCAAAGATATTTTTGTAATTTTTATGTCACTCAAATATCACATGAATACACATTAAACATTGCCAATTGTATACAATTGCAAGAAACAGGACATTGTGCACGGGACATTGTGCTACCAATATAGGTGAATTTTTGCTACCAAGGTAGGTGAATTTGTCCACAGCTGACAGTTTCTGACCTTTCACAGAGACGGTTGGGTCCACGTAAGGATTACCGGGGCAGGTTGGTACATAACTTTGGTCTTTTTTGTACTTAATGTGAGGCCAAAGTTGTCACAGGCAGAAAAGTTGTATGCAGTCATCTGCAAACAAGAGGTCACGGAGAGTCCCCTCCTCCACTTTTGTTTTGGCATGCCTTCTCCTCAGGTTGAACAGCCCCCCATCAATGCGGTAGATGAAGCGGATCCCAGTGTGGTCTCTTGGGAAGGCATTTTACAGCATGGTGGAGAAGATCATGCTGAACAGGGTTGGTGCTAGAACACAGCCTTGCTTCACTCCGTTTGGGGCTGGAAACTGCTCAGATGACTCTTGGTGATCTTGCACACTAGCCATCATGCCATCATGGAACTGCTGCACCATTGTGTTGAATTTTTCTGGGTATCCAAACTTTTCCATGATCTTCCAGAGGCCCTCACGGCTGATGGTGTCAAAAGCCGTTGTCAGATCAACAAAGGTGAGGTACAGGTGTGATTTTTGCTCTTGGCATTTGGCGAGCTGCAAACACCATGTCAGTGGTTCCATGTTTTTTTTTAAACCACACTGGCTCTTGGGCAGCAGGCCTTGGTCTAGGTGGTCTGTTAGACGGTTCAGGAGGATTATAGCTAAGATTTTTCCAACAATTGACAGCGAGGATATGCATCTGTGAAGCTAGGACAACATAGTCCCTGCCTATCTTCCGAAAACATCTGTTACCCTACCTCTTCAGACAGAATTTTAAATAATCCTACTCCTCACCTCGACCCCCCCCCCCCCCCCCCCCCCCCAAATAATAAAATTAAAATATTCAAAAATACTTAACCAGAACATGCACTTTACCCTGATTGAGGACTGAGCTGAAGAGTTCGGCCAATCTGGAAAAGATTTTGTCTTTAAATCAAATAAAAGTTTATTTTTCACATGCACTGAATACAACAGGTGTATGTATACCTTACAGTGAAATGCTTACTTACAGGCTTTATCCAACAGTGCAAAAAAGGTATTAGGTGAACAATAGGTAAGTATAGATATAAAATAAAAAGTAAAAAAGACAGTGAAAAATAACAGTAGCGAGGCTATATACGGTAGCGAGGCTATAACAGTAGCGAGGCTATATACAGGCACTGGTTGGTCGGGCCAATTGAGGTAGTATGTACATGAATGTATAGTTAAAGTGACTATGCAAATATGATAAACAGAGAGTAGCAGCAGCATAAAATAGGGGTTGGGGGGCACACAATGCAAATAGTCTGGGTAGCCATTTGATCACCTGTTCAGGAGTCTTAGGGTTTGGGGATAAAAACTGTTGAGAAGCCTTTTTGTTCTAGGCTTGGTACTGCTTGCCATGCGGTAGTACTGCTTGGCACACCGGTACTGCTTGCCATGCGGTAGTAGAGAGAACAGTCTATGACTGGGGTGGCTGGGGTCTTTGACAATTTTTAGGGCCTTTCTCTGACACCGCCTAGTGTAGAGGTCCTGGATGGCAGGTAGCTTAGCCCCAGTGATGTACTGGGCCGTACGCACTACCCTCTGTAGTGCCTTGCGGTCAGAGGCCCAAGCAATTGCCGTACCAGGCAGTGACGCAACTAGTCAGGATGCTCTCGATGGTGCAGCTGTCCTTTTGAGGATCTGGTGACCCATGCCAAATCTTTTTAGTTTCCTGAGGGGGAATAGACTTTGTCGTGCCCTCTTCACGAATGTCTTGGTGTGTTTGGACCATTCAAGTTTGTTGGTGATGTGGACACCAAGGAACTTGAAGCTCTCAACCTGCTCCACTACAGCCCCGTCGATGAGAATGGGGGCGTGCTCGGTCCTCCTTTTCCTGTAGTCCACAATCATCTCCTTAGTCTTGGTTAAGTTGAGGGATAGGTTTTTATTCTGATACCACCCGGCCAGGTCTCTGACCTCCTCCCTATAAGCTTTCTCGTTGTTGTCGGTGATCAGGCCTACCACTGTTGAGTCATCTGCAAACTTAATGATGGTGTTGGAGTCGTACCTGGCCGTGCAGTCGTCTGTGAACAGGGAGTACAGGAGGGAATTTAGCACGCACCCCTGAGGGGTTCCAGTGTTGAGGATCAGCGTGGCAGATGTGTTGTTACCTACCCTCTTCACCTGGGGGCGGCCCGTCAGGAAGTCCAGGATCCAGTTACAGAGGGAGGTGTTTAGTCCCAGGATCCTTAGCTTAGTGATGAGCTTTGAGGGCACTATGGTGTTGAACGCTGAGCTGTAGTCAATGAATAGCATTCTCACATAGGTGTTCCTTTTGTCCATGTGGGAAAGGGCAGTGTGGAGTGTAACACGTTGAAAATGTCAGTGAAGACACCTATGTGTCACATCTTCAATGTGAAATAATCCACTGTAGATTATTTCACATTGATATTCACAGTAGCAGGGGGATTAGAAACTATCACACCTACTCCATACCAGTTCCCTGGTCAGCACATGCCCGGAGCACACGTCCTGGTAATCTGTCTGGCCCGGCAGCCTTGGGAATTTTGACCTGTTTAAAGGTCTTACTCACGTCGGCTACGGAGAGCGTGATCACACAGTCATCCAGAACAGCTGATGCTCTCATGCATGCCACAGTGTTGCTTGCCTCGAAGCGAGCATATAAGTGATTTAGAGGGTCTGGTAGGCTCATGTCACTATGCAACTCGCGAATGTGGATCCCTTTGTAGTCTGTAATAGTTTGCAAGCCCTGCCACATAAGACGAGCGTCAGAGCCAATGTAGTACGATTCAATCTTAGCCTTGTATTGACGCTTTGCCTGTTTGATGGTTCGTCGGAGGGCATAGCAGGATTTCTTATAAGCTTCCAGGTTAGAGTCCCACACCTTGAAAGCGGCAGCTCTACCCTTTAGCTCAGTGCGAATGTTGCCTGTAATCCATGGCTTCTGGTCGGGGTATGTACGTACAGTCACTGTGGGGACGACATCCTCAATGCACTTATTGATAAAGCCAGTGACTGATGTGGTATACTCCTCAATGCCATCGTAAGAATTCCGGAACATTTTCCAGTCTGTGATAGCAAAACAGTTCTGTAGTTTAGCATCTGCTTCACCTGACCACTATTTTATAGACCAAGTCACTGGTACTTCCTGCTTTAATATTTGCTTGTAAGCAGGAATCAGAACGACACAATTACCAAATGGAGGGCAAGGGAGAGCTTTGTACACGTCTCTGTGTGTGGAGTACAGATGATCGAGAATTTCTTTCCCTCTGGTTGCACATTTAACGTGTTGATATAAATTAGGTGGAACTGATTTATGTTTCCCTATGTTTAAATCTCCGGCCACTTGGAGCGCTGCCTCTGGGTGAACGGTTTCCTGTTTGCTTATTTCCTTATACAGCTGACTGAGTGCGGTCTTATCTGTCTGTGGTGGTAAATAAACAGCCACAAAAAGTATAGCTGAACACTCTCTAGGCAAATAGTGTGGTTTGCATTTTATCACAAGATACTCTACTTCAGGCGAGCAAAATCTAGAGACTTCCTTAGATTTCATGCACCAGCTGTTGTTTACAAATATGCACAGACCGCCCCCCCTCGTCTTACCGGAGTGTGCTGTTCTATCTTGCCGGTGCAGCGTATATCCCGCTAGCTGAATATCCATGTCATCATTCAGCCACGATACCGTGAAACATAAGATGTTACAGTTTTTGATGTCCCTTTGATAGGATATTAGTGATCGTACCTCGTCCAGTTTATTGTCCAATGATTGCACGTTGGCGAGTAATATTGACGGTAATGGCAGCTTTCCCACTCGCCTTCTGCAAATCCTTATGAGGCACCCCGTTCTGTGTCCTCTGTACCTGTGTCTCTTCCTCTGACAAATAACTGGGATGTTGGCCTTGTCAGGTGTTTGGAGAATGTCCTGTGCATCCTGCTTGTTGAAGAAAAAAATCGTTGTCTAATCCGAGGTGAGTGATCGCTGTCCTGATATCCAGAAGCTCTTTTTTGCAGTAAGATACGGTTGCAGAAACGTTATGTACAAATATCGCGAAAACCCCCCACATAATAGCACAATTGGTTGGGCGCCTGTATAACTGCTGCCATTTCACATCATAGTGCCTGGCCAGCTGGGTGTCCAACCAGTCTTTGCTGGGAACACTAGTTTCTACCGTAGGCGCACACCAGGTGAAAGAGGAGAACATCGAGCAGCACTTTCTTGAAACTCTAGGCCACAGTTTGGAGTCCTTAAGCCTCGACTACAAAGATGCAGAGGTAGATTGGACAGCTCTCAGAAATATGCTGCATTCTACAGCACTGAAAACAGTTTGTGCTGCCACAGGCAAACACAAAGACTGGTTCAATGAGAATGATGCAGAGTTTTGGCACTACTTCATATGAAACACCGCCTGCACAGAGTCTACCTGAATGATAGCAGCTCAGAGTCCAAGAAAACTCAATTTCGCAACATCTAAAGGACTGTCCAGTTCAAGCCTAGAGCTATGACAAAATGTTGGCCCAGTCAGAAAGCAGAGGAGATTCAATCGTATGCCGACAGCAACAACACAGAGTGTTTCTACGATGCACTCCAGTCAGTCTATTGCCCACAACCCTCAGGAAACTACATTGCTCACAGAGAAATCCTTGACAGAAGGACTTACTTCAAAGCTCTACTCTATATCTTATGAACTTTAAAACTTTTGTTTTTCCAGGGAACTGGTCAGAAGATTACTTTAGGGGCTAGCTTTGCAATACTGTATTCTATACAGTGCATTCGGAAAGTATTCAGACCCCTTTACTTTTTCCATATTTTGTTACGTTACAGCCTTATTCTAAAATTGATTACATAAATGCTTTCCCTCAGCAATCTACACACAATACCCCATAATGACAAAGCAAAAACAGGGTTTTAGAAATGTATGTGGAAAGAGTTAAGGGGTCTGAATACTTTCCGAATGCACTGTATATCCACTCGCATCTCAAAGCTGTCTTCTCAAGATACAAATCTCATCCTGTCTATACAATAGAGCGAAATATAATGCAATTGTGTAAATATCGTTCCCCGGTGCTTTATTGTTCTGTGCATTGGGTTGCTGTATTTATCGGGGCATGGCATAACTGGCTCTGTTTGAGGCAGTGTATGAGTGGCTTTACGAGGTAGTCACAGCTCTCCTGAGAGAGAGTGATGCAGAGGACATAACAGTACCATCGACTGGGGCTAACTGCAGCTCGGCTAGAGACAGCTAAAATCAACACCACAATTACACACTGCACTGAAAGACCGGCCAGTAAAACACATCTCTGAGAAACGCTGTTTTAGATTTTCCCCTTGACTTTTTCCTTCCAACAGAATTTGGGAGAAAAATAGTCCTTGTATTGGCGTAACTTTCTCCTCCACGTGCATCTTACTCAGAGTGCAGAGAAGTATGAACATAATAACTTATAGACATCTAAAGAACTGATTTGATGTGATATTTCAATTCATGATGAAATAATATACTAAGGAAGTGAACAAATCCTAGGCCTTGGTAAGTAAGGATGGTGAGTGGTCTTTCTCACAGGCGGTAGGGCCTATAGCATCCTACATTGTGTCTTTGTGGTTTTTCACTCCTCATGCCTCTTGCTGTGCTTATAGGGGCCCCATACACTGTGGTTAGGTCCCTTCACTGTCCCTCTAAGAGCTTCAGTTCCTGAAGTTTGGGCGAACTCCCTGACTTAAGGAGTATTACATCCTACATCTTTATGGCCCTTCACTAAGCATTTTTAGACCTTACGCACCAGGTAGGGTTTTGGAAGAAAATATTGTCTATTCAACATGAATCACATTGTGACCCACCACCAAATGGGAAAGATAGCAAGGCAGAGACAGAAAGTGAGAGCAGACAGTAATATGAGGTATTTTAAAACACCACATGGAATACCCTGATCGTGAAATATTGCACCGGCATTGGGGCCAGGAACTCTGCCTTAGAGCTCCTGGGCAATGTTTCTCTTAACAAGATCATAAATTAGTTTGTCAGTTTGGTTCTAAAACCGGGGGCCAAGCGAGGGTAAGAACTTAACCTGAGATTGAGGCTCCCAGTATTCACTCTCGGCACTAATTTGCCAAGTTGGCCACAATAACTAAATACTTACACAGTGAGGCCCAGTCTGCTGAGACTAGCTGCACCATGAGGCCCAGTGTGCTGAGACTAGCTTTACGGTGAGGCCCAAGGTTAAGATGTGTGAGCTGCACCGGGAGGTGTGTGTGTGTGTGTGTGTGTGTGTGTGTGTGTGTGTGTGTGTGTGTGTGTGTGTGTGTGTGTGTGTGTGTGTGTGTGTGTGTGTGTGTGTGTGTGTGTTGTAAGTACTTACTGTACTTACAAGTGTGATTCAGGAGATGGGGAGAGATTGTTTATTAGAAAAAATTGATTTCACTTTTTCAATGTTAGTTAAGGATACTATTATCACGTTTCATGTTGAATTTATTAACTACAAAAGAAGACATGGTTTTAATTCTGGTGCCGCTCTGCACACACAAGCATGTTAGCTAGTTCTGGTCCAGCTTTAAAGTTGACATTCAAAGTTCCTCCATAGAAGCCGCTCCTCCGTAGGTATATTAATGTGGGCTAATCTACTGTTGCTAGCCTCAATTCTGACTTGTGCTCTGATATCTGCTTCACTGATTTCTGCTCTCATAAAAGCCTGGGGGTTCTGCATGATAACACAAGAAGCTTATTACCTAAAATGGATCAATTGAAAGTGTGGGTTCACAGATCCAATCCAGGTTAGTTGGTCATTGCAGCATACCACCCTGCATACCACTGCTGGCTTGAAGCTAAGCAGGGTTGGTCCTGCTCAGTCCCTGGATGGGAGACCAGATGCTGCTGGAAGTGGTGTTGAAGGGCCAGTAGGAGGCACTCTTTCCTCTGGTCTAAAAAATATCCCAATGCCCCAGGGCAGTGATTGGGGACACTGCCCTGTGTAGGGTGCTGTTGTTCGGATGGGATGTTAAATGGGTGTCCTGACTCTCTGAGGTCATTAAAGATCCCATGGTACTTATCGTAAGAGTAGGGGTGTTAACCCTGGTGTCCTGGCTAAATTCCCAGTCTGGCCCTCAAACCACCATGGTCACCTAATAATCCCCAGTTTACAATTGGCTCATTCAACACCCTCCTCTCCCCTGTAACTATTCCCCAGGTCGTTGCTGTAAATGAGAGCGTGTTCTCAGTCAACTTACCTGGTAAAATAATGGAGAAATAAAATAAAAAAGTGTTACAGGAATTCAATTCCTCTATGTTTTAATACCCAATTAAAATTAAACACTGTCAATTCATACGAATTTGTGAGACTCTTATTTGTATAAAATGGACAGAGACCTGTCTTTAAAATCAACCAGCAGCATTTATTCTCGAGAGTACTGCCCATGATACATTTTACCACAGGTAGTAAACTGAAAATGACGTCAGCGTTTTCTAACTGTTCCGTCTCTTCTTGACACTGGTACAAAGGCTGTATAGTTCTCAAGCCTTCCCACATCGTCTAGAGCCAAGGCCAGCCTGTGTAGATAAGCATTCTAGCCAGTCTGGCGATATAGTTAATTTGTTTCTACCAAGGAACAGACAGTCATTGTTCTAATTCTTGATTATATTTACACACAACATATTCAGTACTAGGATTTAAAAGAAAATTCATACATATACAGTAATATAATAATATTCTGATTAGTCAGTCCTCATTGAAATGTATACATAATTAGTCATTATTGATAAAAATTCCCTTAACAAAAATAAATAAAATATCTGAGACATGGTTAAGGAAGAGTGTTGTGAATTCTGATGTTAACCTTTCTGGTTATAACCTTTTCGGCAAGACAGATCTTCCAAAGATGGGGGAGTGGATATATTTACCAAGGATCACCTTCAGTGCTTGGTTGTCTCCAACAAGTCTGTTGGATTTGCTGGTTTTAAGCATTACACTTTCAAATAGCTCTTTGTTGACTGTTGCTGGGTGCTTAGAATATTTAGAATATGTGGACAACTACAAATACCTAGGTGTCTGGCTAGATTGTAAACTCTCCTTCCAGACTCGTATTAAACATCTCCAAACCAAAATTAAATCTAGAATTGGCTTCCTATTTTGTAACAAAGCCTCCTTCACTCACAAACATACCCTCGTAAAACTGACTATCCTACCGATCCTCGACTTTGGTCATTTACAAAATAGCTTCCAATACTCTACTCCGCAAACTGGATGCAGTCTATCACAGTGGCCCCCCCCCCCCTTAGACAACCCACCACTGCGACTTGTTTGCTCTAGTCGGCTGGCCCTCGCTACATATTCGTCGCCAGACCTACTGGCTCCAGGTCATCTATAAGTCTATTCTAGGTAAAGATCCGCCTTATCTCAGCTTACTGGTCACGATAACAACACCCACCCGTAGTACACGCTCCAGCAGGTATATCTGGTCACCCCCAAAACCAACACCTCCTTTGGCCATCATTCCTTCTAGTTCTCTGCTGCCAATGACTGGAATGAATTTCAAAAATCGTTGAAGCTGGAGACTTATATTTCCCTCACTAACTTTAAACATCAGCTATCTGGGCAGCTAACTGATCGCTGCAGCTGTACATAGCCCATCTGTAAATAGCCCACCCAATCTACCTACCTCATCCCCATATTGTTTTTATTTACTTTTCTGCTCTTTTGCACACCAGTATTTCTAATTACACATCACCATCTGCTCATCTATCACTCCAGTGTTAATTTGCTAAATTGTAGTTACTTCGCCACTATGGCCTATTTATTGCCTTACCTCCTCACGCCATTTCCACACACTGTATATAGACTTTATTTTTTTCTATTGTGTAACTCTATGTTGTTGTTTGTGTCGCACTGCATTGCTTTATCTTGGCCAGGTTTTTGTAAATTGTAAATGAGAACTTGTTCTCAACTAGCTTATCTGGTTAAATAATGGTGAAATAAAATAAATAAATAAAATAAAACAGTTAAAGACCTGGAGAATAAACCCTCCTCCTCACAGCTTCCCATGTCCCTTAATGTTGATGATGTGGTTGTTACTGACAAGAAGCACATGGCTGAGCTCTTTGATCACCACTTCATTAAGTCAGGATTCCTATTTGACTCAGCCATGCCTCCTTGCCCGTCCAACATTTACTCATCTCCCACCCTTTCCAATGCGATATCCCTAATGTTTCTCCCTCTTTTTCCCCTGCCCACCTACGAAGTTTCTCCCTGCAGGCAGTCACTGAGTCCGAGGTACTAGAGGAGCTCCTGAAACTTGACCCCAAAAAAACATCTGGGTCAGATGGTTTAGACCCTTTCTTCTATAAGGTTGCTTCTACTATCATCACCAAGCCTGTCTCCGACCTTTTTAACATGTCTCTCCTCTCTGGGGAGGTTCCCATTTCTTGGAAGGCAGCCACGGTTCGTCCTTTATTTAAAGGGGGAGATCAAGCTGATCCTACCTGTTATAGTTCTGTTTCTATTTTGCCCAGTTTATCAAAAGTGTTGGAAAAACTTGTCAATAATCAACTGGCTGGCTTTCTTGATGTCTATAGTATTCTCTCGGGTATGCAATCTGGTTTCAGCTCAGGTTATGGATGTGTCACTGCAGCCTTAAAGGTCCTCAATGACGTCACCATTGCCCTTGATTCTAAGTTGTTGTGCTGTGCTGTTCTTATTGACTTGGCCAAAGTGTTTGATACGGTAGACCATTCCAATCATGTGGGCCAGCTAAGGAGTATTGGTGTCTCTGAGGGGTCTTTGGCCTGGTTTCCTAACTACCTCTCTGAGTGCAGTGTATAAAGTCAGAAAATCTGCTGTCTCAGCCATTGCCTGTCACCAAGGGTGTACCCCAAGTCTTCATCCTAGGCCCCACGCTCTTCTCAATTTACATCAACAACATAGCTCAGGCAGTAGAAGCTCTCTCATCCATTTATATGCAGATTATACAGTCTTATACTCAGCTGGCCCCTCCAGCTTTCTTAGTGTCCAACAAGCTTTCTCTGCCCTTAACCTTGTTCTGAACACCTCCAAAACAAAGTTAATATGGTTGGTAAGAAGAATGCCCCTATCTCCACAGGTGTTATTACTACCTCTGAGGGTTTAGAGCTTGAGGTAGTCACATCATACTACAAGTACTTGGGAGTATGGCTAGATGGTGCACTGTCCTTCTCTCAGCACATATCAAAGCTGCAGGCTAAAGTTAAATCTAGACTTGGTTTCCTCTATCGTAATCGCTCCTCTTTCACCCCAGCTGCCAAACTAACCCTGATTCAGACGACCATCCTACCCATGCAAGATTACGGAGACATAATTTATAGATAGGCAGGTAAGGGTGCCCTCGAGCAGCTAGATGTTTTTTACCATTCGGCCGTCAGATTTGCCACCAATGCTCCTTATAGGGCAGATCACTGCACTCTATACTCCTCTGTAAACTGGTCATCTCTGTATACCTGTTGTAAGACCCACTGGTTGATGCTTATTTATAAAACCCTCTTAGGTCTCACTCCCCCCTATCTGAGATATCTACTGCAGCCCTCATCCTCCACATACAACACCTGTTCTGCCAGTCACATTCCGTTAAAGGTACTCAAAGCACACACATCCCTGGGTCGATCCTCTTTTCAGTTTTCTGCAGCTAGCGACTGCAACAAACACTCAAACTGGACAGTTTTATCTCCATCTCTTCATTCAAAGACTCAATCATGGACACGTTTAATGACAGTTGTGATTGCTTTGCGTGATGTGTTGTTGTCTCTACCTTCTTGCCCTATGTGCTGTTGTCTGTGCCCAATCATGTTTGTACCATGTTTTGTTCTGCTACCATGTTGTTGTCATGTTGTGTTACTACCATGCTGTGTTGTCAAGTGTTTGCAGCCTTGCTATGTTGTTGTCTTAGGTCTCTATTTATGTAGTGTTGTGTTGTCTCTCTTGTCCTGATGTTTGTTTTGTCCTATATTTAACTATTTTGAATTTTTAATCCCAGCCCCCATCCCTGCAGGAGGCTGACTTGCCTTGTTAAAGAAAGGTAAAAAAAAATTTTACAAAATTATGCAAACAACTAGCCGTAACGCTTTATTTGAATAGTCTGTAGAGCATCTACAGATGGACTATTAGTAACATTTCCACTATGTACTAGCTTTAACCCTTAACCTTTACCCTAACCCTAACCCTAACCCTAACCCTTACCCTAACCCTAAACTTAGCCCTTACCCTAACCCTAACCCTTAACCCTTATCCTAACCCTAAACTTAGCCCTTACCCTAACCTTAACCCTTAACCCTTATCCTAACCCTAAACTTAGCCCTTACCCTAACCCTAAACTTAGCCCTTACCCTAACCCTTAACCCTTATCCTAACCCTAAACTTAGCCCTTACCCTAACCCTAAACTTATCCCTTACCCTAACCCTAACCCTTAACCCTTATCCTAACCCTAAACTTAGCCCTTACCCTAACCCTAAACTTAGCCCTTACCCTAACCCTAAACTTAGCCCTTACCCTAACCCTAAACTTATCCCTTACCCTAACCCTTAACCCTTATCCTAACCCTAAACTTAGCCCTTACCCTAACCCTAACCTTAACTCTTACCCTAACCCTTAGTCTTACCCTAACCCTAAAATTAGCCCTTACCCTAACCCTAACCCTTAACCCTTATCCTAACCCTAAACTTAGCCCTTACCCTAACCCTAACCCTTAACCCTTATCCTAACCCTAAACTTAGCCCTTATCCTAACCCTAAACTTATCCCTTACCCTAACCCTAACCCTTAACCCTTATCCTAACCCTAAACTTAGCCCTTACCCTAACCCTAAACTTAGCCCTTACCCTAACCCTAAACTTAGCCCTTACCCTAACCCTAAACTTAGCCCTTACCCTAACCCTTAACCCTTATCCTAACCCTAAACTTAGCCCTTACCCTAACCCTAACCTTAACTCTTACCCTAACCCTTAGTCTTACCCTAACCCTAAACTTAGCCCTTACCCTAACCCTAACCCTTAACCCTTATCCTAACCCTAAACTTAGCCCTTACCCTAACACTAACCTTAACTCTTACCCTAACCCTTAGTCTTACCCTAACCTAAACTTTGTTGATAGTATGACCATCTGTAGAGCATCTACTATCCAAATAAAGTGTGGCCCAACTAACTTTCCTGCTCCGATATCAAGCTGCTCTATCCGCACTGATTGATGAAGTAATTCAATGAGCTAAATGATAAAAACTGTTGATTTCAAAGATTTAAAAAAGGAATAGAAAATAATGACAAACTGTACTTTTTGGGGGTTTGAAACAGTTCAGAACTTCATTTTGCTCGTCGGAAGAGTGGAACAAAACAAAGAAAATTATTGTTCTGTTCAGAAGGAAAATAATTTGGGCTCCAACCCCTGCTGGCTACACTTGATTCTCTAGCTGCACGGTCAGACCCAATCAGACTTGTTGATAAGCAATAATAAACCTGAGGGAGAAACTCTTCCTTAACCACGTCTCAGTAATGAGTTTTTACATCCAAATTAGAATGTGTACACCTGGGGAAAGACAAGATCCAGGTTG
Source organism: Oncorhynchus clarkii lewisi (assembly GCF_045791955.1). Classification (NCBI taxonomy): domain Eukaryota; kingdom Metazoa; phylum Chordata; class Actinopteri; order Salmoniformes; family Salmonidae; genus Oncorhynchus; species Oncorhynchus clarkii. The sequence continues at coordinate 72,051,923 of NC_092151.1, read as the reverse complement.
AACCCCAGGGAGAGATGTGATTGGTTCATCTTGGCGAATGGGGGAGCTGTACTCAGCCAGAGGCCCATAAAACCAACATGATTTATATGAAGAGAAGATCAGGTCCAAGCTCACGTCTGAGTTATGTGTTCAACAGGGACCAGTCCTCACACACAGAGGAAGGAGCATCTCTGCACAGACTACTACAGGGATCAGTGTTTAGTTTTGATCAAAATGAATGTTACCTTGTAGCTAGCTATGCAGTAGATTGTTAGATACAATGTACTTGACTTGATGGAGGGATGGAATGACAGCCAGATGGACAGTCCATGTGGTGGTTTGTGACTGGAGTTCATTGCAGCGGGGTGGAGAGGGTAACATTGAGATCTTCAGGTCTCTCCTTGGTGCCTACAATACAGACACTAGGGATGGCTGTCAGGAGTGGAGATGTGGGGACCAATCACAGAAGTGAACAGAGTTATCAAGGCTTGATCTCGACTCTGAGACCCTGGGATACCCTGGGTTACTGAGGATGTTATGGCTATCATTGACAGCATGTTTTAAAAAAGTAATATCAACAAAAGATGTGTAATCATGCCTGTAAAAGCTCTACACTCTGAAATATGAGCCAAATTAAATCTCTGCTTTGTTTGTTTTCTGCTTCACTAACTCAGGTCATTTTTTAATCTATGTTTTTAACTACAAGCATTAGAGAAATGACATGCTTCAGGCAAAGATACTGTTAAATGATATCTGATGAAGAATTACCCAGTGTTTGCACTGGAATTAAGGATATGGGCTATTTCAGTGTTGGAATGCCACATCTTAATCCAACAAGGCTTCAAGGCAATTGGTATTATTCTGTATGTAAATCTGTAATATGCCATATAGTATATATGTTAGTTTACGTTAAATTACATTATGAATGAAATAGCGGTTGTACAGTATCATACGGGTTAGAAGACTTATAGTATCATACATCTTTCCCGGACATGCAATAACATACGAATTGGATGATATAATTTAACATCTGCCTTGGACGACGTATTGCATTTCACGTTTTTCTCTAAGACCAGGTTGCTTGTTGCTCTATGACAACAAAGTAGAATTACAGGGAGAAGTGAAGTTGGCAGTTACCGGAACTATAACGACAAAGTTATAGAATAAGTTCAGAATAAGAGTTAATTAAGAAACATGCTACAATTGTCCCAGACACGACTCGAACACGAGTCGACTCGAACACTAGATTGTCATCGGTTACGTCCGAACAACCTCCCTACTTTGGGTTCTGTGTCAAGAAACTAAACCATTAATTGGTATCATACAGTGTCTATCTACCTACCCATGAATTCAATACAGTTGAAGTCGGAAGTTTACATACACCTTAGCCAAATACATTTAAACTCAGTTTTCCACAATTCCTGATATTTATTCCTCGTAAAAATTCCCTGTCTAAGGTAAGTTAAGATGACCACTTTATTTTAAGAATGTGAAATGTCAGAATAATAGTAGAGAGAATGATTTATTTCAGCTTTCATTTCTTTCATCACATTCCCAGTGGGTCAGAAGTTTACATACACTCAATTAGTATTTGGTAGCATTGCCTTTAAATTGTTTAACTTGGGTCAAACGTTTAGGGTAGCCTTCCACAACCTTCCCACAATAAGTTGGGGGAGTGAATTTTGGCCCATTCCTCATGACAGAGCTGGTGTAACTGAGTCAGGTTTGGAGGCCTTGCTCACACGCACTTTTTCAGTTCTGCTCACACATTTTCTATGGGATTGAGGTCAGGGCTTTGTGATGGCCACTCCAATACCTTGACTTTGTTGTCCTTAAGCCATTTTGCCACAACTTTGGAAGTGTGCTTGGGTCATTGTTTATTTGGAAGACCCATTTGCGACCAAGCTTTATCTTCCTGACTGATGTCTAGAGATGTTGCTTCAATATATCCACATAATGTTCCTCCCATCTATTTTGTGAAGTGCACCATTCCCTCCTGCAGCAAAGCACCCCCACAACATGATGCTGCCACCCTCATGCTTCACGGTTTGGATGGTGTTCTTCGGCTTGCAAGCCTCCCCCTTTTTCCTCCAAACATAACGATGGTCATTATGGCCAAACAGTTCTATTTTTGGTTCATCAGACCCGAGGACATTTCTCCAAAAAGTACGATCTTTGTCCCCATGTGCAGTTGCAGACTGTAGTCTGGCTTTCTTATGGTGGTTTTGGAGCAGTGGCTTCTTCCTTGCTGAGCGGCCTTTCAGGTTATGTCAATATAGGACTTGTTTTACTGTGTATATAGATACTTTGTACCTGTTTCCTCCAGCATCTTCACAAGGTCCTTTGCTGTTGTTCTGGGATTGATTTGCATTTTTTTCACCAAAGTACGTTCATCTTTAGGAGACAGAACACATCTCCTTCCTGAGCGGTATGATTGCTGCGTGGTCCCATGGTGTTTATAAGTCCTAACCGACTTGCCAAAACTATAGTTTGTTAACAAAAAAATGGTGGAGTGGTTGAAAAACGAGTTTCAATGACTCCAGCCTAAGTGCATGTAAACTTCCGACTTCAACTGTAAATACCAAAAAGAAGCCTTGAATCTCTTTTTTTGACACACACACGCACGCACGCACGCACGCACGCACACACACACACACACACACACACACACACACACACACACACACACACACACACACACACACACACACACACACACACACACACACACACACATATGCTGGAGCAGACCCAGGGGGTTTGTCCCTAGTCTGCTGATTCCCTGGGATCCTTTTAAGTTGTTGGTTGACACACAATGGCCCACAGTGACAGCCTGTCCTCCAACGAGCCCAGATAGCAGAAGAATGCCTCTCTAGAAAGGGTGGGCTGAGTGGTTTATATTGTCTCCACACTGAGGTCCTAACCCCCTGTGTTGGCCCCCTCACCTCTCACCTCCTGTCTTCTCTAACATGCCTTTATTGACTGTTACACACTGGCCATGGAGACGATGACCCAACAATTAAAAGACCCCCAAAGGAAAGGCCATTGGAGTCACAAGACAGCCCCCACATCTACCAGGGTGTGTGTGTGCGTGTGCATGCATGCGTATGTGTGTCCATTGTATGTGCATTGTGTGTGTTTGCTTGTGTGTGTGTGTAAAGCGTTTCATTGAAAGTGAGGTGATAAAACCCTAACAATACTGGACCACTGAGATGCTACTACCATCCCAGTCCCCCACCCCCGTCAGGCCATGAATATTAACAAGGGGGTTTTATCTTTCTCCACAAACAGCAGCAGAGACAACGGACACCTCTGTGTTCATCATGCTGATCATGCTGCCTTTCATTTAGGATGAATTATCAGCCGAGCCCATTGGATCTCAGGGATCAGACACGTAGAGGGCAACCTCTATTTTTATCCAACAGCTGCACCTTAAGCCCTAACTGTTTACCTCTAGTATTATATTGTGATTTGTCCAAAGATTATTTCACAAATGTCCATCATCACCTTCATATGCCTCCACATCTTTCTAAGAGCGGTGGTTCAGGACTCCTAACTCAAGTAATCAAAGATTCCAAGTCCTTAAGAGCTAGAGCAAACTTCTCAGAGATCATGTAGATTATGATCATTTTCAGTCAGGAGTATGTTCAGCTGTTAGGTAAAGCTCTCTCTCTCTCTCTCTGCTAGGGCTGGTCTTTAATGAAGTGGAGAGAAAGACCTCTTAGCGGCTAATGCTCTGTAAGAAACACACACACACATACACACACAAACATGCACTTGACGCACACACACACACACACACACACACACACACACACACACACACACACACACACACACACACACACACACAGGCATGCACACACACAGTGCAGCTCTATCAAGCGACAGTGGTGCTTCTATTGTATCTCTATAGAGCCTCCTGCTATATATGGCTGTACCTGTTTCTGCTCTAGCTACCGTGCTAACGGTGCTGTTATTTCTGTGGCATGGAAATGTGAAGTGAAGCCCTGTAATGAGGTTGCTAATAGTCTGGTTGATCTCTGACATTGTGTTTCTGTCAGGGTTCTGCAGGGCGATGGCCACGCCAGATAATCACTTCCACGAAGGACTCCCGGGCCTTTCAAATGTGACTTTTAGCCCTGCTTAGGAGTAACACGTTCATTTTGTGAACTTCAGCTAATGCTCACCTGTCACTTGTCATCAGTTTTGATTAGGTTCGTGAGATGCTGTTTGTCCTGCTTTATTAGTTTGCGCTGGGATGAAACGATCTGTGTTTCATTACGGCCTCCTGGAAACAATCCTCTGTGTCATTTAGGTATGGATTACACACACATGGGTACACACACACACACACACACACACACACACACACGCGCGCGCGCGCGCATAGGGAGTATACTCTTTTTGTTCAACAGACTATATGGGAATTAATGGAAATATGTGGGAATTAATATTAATACCATTTAAATGTAGATATTTTTTGCATTGGATATATTTACCATATCATATGGAGACAGAAACATAAACCTTTTACCTTATCATAAGTAGACATAATTGCAAATGATTAAATCCTTCCAATAGAAATTTTAAAAAACTATTTAGTTTCGAATTGAACTTTAATTAAATGAGTTGACTCTTCTCATGGGAGGATTTCACTGAACAACAAAATAAAAGGAATATTGGATGATCCCCAATGATCCATCGCATCTCCCAAAAACGTTTTCATCATCTGTAAAATTAAGAAACTAAAGCTTTGGTTGTCTTCCTCTCAGGCTTCCATGTCTTCTCTCTGGACCTCCTCAATGTCCACCTCTTGAACATCAGACTCTGAGGCCTCATCTTTACTGTCATTTTCCAACCCTGTTGAGGATGGTTCGTTGTCAGGCTCAACAAGCCTCAAATTTGCCCGGATGGCCACCATTTTTTCAACCCTTGTATTGGTCAGCCTGCTTTAGTGTGTGTGTTCCCAAACAAGGACCAGTTGCACTCTGAGACGGCTGATGTTGGTGGGATTTGGAGGAGGATGGAGGCAACAGGGGAAAGAGCCTCAGATCCACAAAGTCCCTTCCACCAGGTGGCTGATGAGATATGTTGGCACGACTGCCATATTTAATCTCCACAGCAGGGCAGTACGGATTTCTTCTCTTACATCTGCAAGCAGAGTCTGAACATCAGACAGGATGGCATAGTCTCCTTCAATCTGTGCAGTGGCTACTGCTATAGGTTTCAGGAGTTTCAGGCTGCCTACCACTCTCTCCCAAAATACATCATCCAGGAGGATCCTCTTGATGGGGCTGTCCATATCGGCAGACTGTGATATGGCAACTTCTTGGAGAGACTCCTTCCCCTCCAGAAGATTGTCAAACATGATGACAACACCACCACAACGGGTGTTGCTGGTCAGCTTCAATGTGGTGCTCTTATTCTTCTCACTTTGCTTGGTGAGGTAGATTGCTGCTATAACTTGATGACCCTTCACATACCTAACCATTTCCTTGGCTCTCTTGTAGAGGGTATCCATTGTTTTCAGTGCCATGATGTCTTTGATGAGCAGATTCAATGCATGAGCAGCAAAGCCAATGGTGTGATGTGAGGGTAGGACTCCTTCACTTTAGATAAAGCTGCCTTCATGTTCCCAGCATTGTCTGTCACCAGTGCAATACCTTCTGTGGTCCAATGTCATTGATGACTGCCTTCAGCTCATCTGCAATGTGGAGACCGGTGTGTCTGTTGACCCTTGTGTCTGTGCTCTTGTAGAATACTGGTTGAGGGGTTGAGATGATGTAGTTAATTATTCCTTGCCCATAAACATTCAACCACCCATCAGAGATGATTGCAATACAGTCTGCCTTCTCTATGATTTTCTTGACCTTCACTTGAACTCTGTTGAATTCTGCATCCAACAGATGAGTTGATAAAGCATGTCCAGTTGGAGGGGTGTATGCTGGGCGAAGAACATTCAGAAATCTCTTCCAATGCACATTGCCTGGGAGCATCAGAGGTGAACCAGTTGCATACACAGCTCGAGCAAGACATTCATCAGCATTTCTCTCACTACGTTCTTCCATTGAGTCAAAATAACTTCTGATTCCAGGAGGACCGTGAGCTGTTGCTATCAATACGGTGTCTGCTTCATCATTTTCACCCCGAATAGAAGTAGAGGAACTTTTGTCAGAGGTTTCTTGTTGTGAGCGCTGAGGGGACTTTATGCACTTGGCCAGATGATTCTGTATCTTTGTTGCATTCTTCACATGATTTGGCACAGTATTTGCAAATGTACACAGCTTTTCCTTCTACACCAGATGCAGTGAAATGGCTCCACTCATCAGATAGTGCCCATGGCATTTTCCTGTAAAGATTAGAAAGAAAATTGTAAAACAAAAGATAATACAATTACCTGTACAGATAAATAGTTAAGCAGTTAGATTAGACAATTCCTTTGTAAGTGTTTTAAAATGAAACAGGTGAATTAACACACTAAAACCCACACGGTAGCAAAAACTAACTAGCAGAAACTGATAACAAGTTAGATATGATTTAAACACTTTGCTGTAGGCTACTATTTCCTAGTTAACAAAAAAATCATGTATGTCATATAAAATATATTCACCCCACCCAGTATTGAAATCAAAACATACCAGAAGGCATGTAGTCCTTGGCTCAGACAGTGTAATAGTGTGGGCTCAATAGCATCTCATTAGTGTGCAAGATCTTGAGAATCGGCTGTACATGTGATGGAAGAGTACACTGTGCATGCAGAGGGTTACAATTCCATTGAATTGGGGATAGTTTAACCAAAATATGCCACACGACCTAGAATTGCCTTGTGTATCCAACAAAGAAGGTTCACTGTTATAAGCTAACGTTTCTGATGAATTTAAGCAAAATATCCAACATTTCCGGAAATTTACCGGAAGGTTTCCGACCCTTTGCAACCCTAATCCTCTGTACTCAATATTTATCATGTAATCAAAATTGGTAGTTTGATACTTTGAGTTGAGCATGTTTACTTGGATGGACAAAGCACATAAATGGATACATTTAGGGATGTCATAGCAAACGGACGACAGCTTAAGGAAGAGGAGTACCCTGAACAAACGATTGTTGAAATCTGAAAGTAATTAAACTGGTACGACCATACTTTGTATGTCTGTATTGTAAAGACATTTTACAGGCTGTTTTCCCATCAGAAGAGCTAGAGATGTGTTTGATAAATCCCTACATCAACATCTGTTGGCATGCAGCAGCTACTATCAGTAAACTTTATCTGCGTTAAACTTTTACCAGATCCCTCCACTGAGACGCTTTCCTTACCATCGGAGATTACATCAGTCCATAACGCTCAGCCCTTTCATCTTATTTGTGGATTTCTGAGAGTTTGAACATGACTCCTTTAGCCTGACATGGTTTAAAAGCCAAGACGAGTGCTTTCCTTCATTTTACAGGAGTAATCACAAACAAGCTTATGAAAACCCTCCCCTGTGGACTTAATTTAAACAGACACGAGTGATGTGTTTATAGCCTAAACTACAGAGACCAGATTGGGTGAGTATGAATCTGTTAGACAATATTTTTCTCAATGCCTATTATTGTCCTTTCTATCCTCCTGCTTGTCCAGTATTTGGGTACGGGTTGATCCCCTGTCACAGCCACAGACACATACTGTGTGGTTAATAGTTTCACTTGTCTAGTTTCCTGGAGTTATTGAGAGAGAAAGGCATCTCCACAATATAACGTCCTTCAGATGGTTCTGGAATATTATGTCTCAGCTGTTCTGCAGTTACTAGTGTCTGAATATGATGATCTCTCCCATTTTACCATGCCTATGTCTATGGCACTTACAGTGCCTTCGGAAAGTATTCAGACCCCTTGACCTTTTCCACAGTTTGTTACGTTACAGCCTTATTCTAAAATAGATTCAATGAACAAAAACTCCTCAGCAATCTACACACAATACCCCACAATGACAAAGCAAAAACAGGTGTTTAGAAATGTTTGCAAATTATTTCCATAAGTATTCAAAACTAAGCCATGAGGTCGAAGGAATTGTCCGTAGATCTCCAAGACAGGATTGTGTCGAGGCACAGATCTGGAGAAGGGTACCAAAAAATGTCTGCAGCAATGAAGGTCCCCAAGAACACAGTGGACTCCATCATTCTTAAATGGAAGACGTTTGGAACCACCAAGACTCTGCCTAGAGCTGGCACTGAGCAATCTGGGGAGAAGGGCCTTGGTCAGGGAGGTGACCAAGATCCCAATGGTCACTCTGACAGAGCTCCAGACTGAGCTGAAGGTCAATGACCTTAAGCACACAGCCAAGACAATGCAGGATTGGCTTCGGGACAAGTCTCTGAATGATATTTCAGTTTTTTATATATATATAAATTAGCAAACATTTCTAAAAACCTATTTTTACTTTGTCATTATGGGGTATTGTGTGTATATTAATGAGGGGAAAAAACTATTTAATCAGTTTTAGAATAAGGCTGTAACCTAACAAATTGTGGAGAAAGTCAAGGGGTCTGAATACTTTCCAAAGGCACTGTATACATACTCCTTTGGGTTCAGACCTCCATCCATGGGATGAGTCCCAAATGGCTCCATATTCCTTATATAGTGCACTACTTTTGTCAGAGCCCTATGGGCCCTGGTCAAAAGTAATGCACTTTTTAATAGCACCTCTCACAGAAAAATACTGTGGAACAACACGCCTTTGCTAATTTGACTCACATTCTCAGACACTTTTGAAACGCGTCACAACCTTTTGGTAAGAACAGCACATCTGTAATTATCGCAAACCATATGAAATGTCCAACTATCCTGCGCAGTCTAGTATGACAGCATGTTACCTCTGTGTCCTCCTGGTGAGTTACCTACTACTGCCATCTGCAGGTGGTTACAGGAACATTTCCCTGGTCCTACAAACTGTTACTTCTGCTTTCTGACCATGTAATACTGTATAACTCTAAACAATGCTTTGGACCTTGATAACAATAGAGAGTTCTACCAAGGAGCTGTTAAAATCAAACCCATTTACATTCAAAACATGTTCAAGGGTTATTTACATTCTTGTATAAGCTCACAAGACTGGTGTCAGAGTACTGTTGGTCTTAAAACCCAACCCAGAACAGTACACAGTAAAAACATCAACCCAGAGGAACACAGCCACATGAGTCACTAGCTCTAATGGGTTCAGGGCAGACGGCTGCACGTTGGGCCTTCATCCGGTTGCAGGTGCCATAAAACAAAAAACTGAAACTCTGGTCTCATAAATAATTTCTGAATGATGAATTATGGAAATGTCCTGGCCAACAAATCACCCCTAAGCTAGGTTTAAAACACAAATACCCTCTCAAAGGGACTTCTTTCTGAAGGAGATTTAATGAGACTGTTGCTCTGGGACTTCTCTTACTAAGAGATTGTTTTACAGCCACTCATCCATATACCGTGGACCAGTCAGAGACCCATAAAGAGAAATACAGTATCACCAGCTTACTGTTTTTACCTCAGTCTAAACTGTCATTCAAAACCTTCAGGCCATTTCGTATGTTCTGTCTGTAAACCGTACAAGGTACACTGTACCCCCACTTATCTTACTATGATTTGGATGGTGTATTGTAATGTCGGAACATGGAGTAAATAACAGGGTTTAAATTAATACAGTACTACATGTACAAATACATTATTTCTCAGGTGCTGAGTAAAAATAACAACGAAAACCAGGCAATGGTTGAAACTTCAGTCAAGCAAACTTTGGGAACATAGATCAGAGTACAGCTGATATCTGGGTAGAAAATCACCAGTTGCAAGGCATTCATGTCAATGCTGTAACTTTTGAATTACTTTTTGGGTCTAATTCTTTTCACACCAAGCAGTTAGTGGAGCAGTGTTATAGGAACAATGGAACAACACTAATGCCTTTTGAGACAGTGCCACCTTCTGGAAGGGCATAGACAACATGGACCAGTCGTAGACCGTAGAGTAACCTAACACTGACTTCTATTATAGACCTGTAGTAGGCAGGGGTTTACGTTGCCTATGATGATGTACTGTATGGAGTGCGTGGATGGTTACTATACCTTAGTATACTACGTTAGTGTGGTGTAAGGATGGTGGAGGAATTTGGAGAGAAAGGATGGTGGTGTGTTGACCCTGAGGATAATGGTGTATGGTGTATGGAGAGTAAAGGTGTTAGCATACTGAGGTTCGGTTAGCTCCTAGCAGAACTAGGCTTGTCGAAGCGATCGTCATACTCCCTAAGACCTTAGTTTGAAAAAACTGAAAAGAAGTGTCAATATTACTGTTGTTTGTCCCTCTTGAGCCACCGTAGCAACAAGATGGCCAGAAACATTTCCACAAAATAGTCCGAATGAATCTAAGATAAATCAAGAAATCTGTCATTAAGTTTTTGCCAAGGAGGTCATAGTCGCACGATTACATCTAGCTAAGATGTATGGTCAGTATTTCTCAAGTACACTTTTTTGTCATGACTATTAGTAGTACCATTTGGACTAATGATTACACCCCTGTTGACCAATCACAGACGAAGGGGTGTACACTTTGGCTACCGAACTTCGACTTGCCTCAAAATGTATTTTGGTGTGCACAAACAGCTGGAAAAAACCTTGCCGAAGACCAAAGCGAACCCCCCCATAATTTGCATAATATATATATATGCGCAAACTGTTTAGACTGGGAAGCATACGGTAAGCTTTAGGATTGTGGTCTGTTGACCATGAGGGCAGTGGTGTGTAGGGTATGAGGATGAATAGTTATAGTGGAGTGTGCTGTTCACACCTTTTCTCCTAGGCTCATTGAGCAGTGATTGATGCAGCTCATAACTCAACGCAAAATATCTGTGTCTCACCAGGAGAACATTGATTCACTTCAGCCATATCATTCCCATCAAAATACACAACATCACCATAACAGTACATGACTACACCATAACAGTCTCTAATTAAACACCTCTAGGAACATCCACATGGATTTGAGGAGATTAACGGAACTGCCTCTCTCTCCTCCTTCTCTCTTCTGCCATGACCAAACCCCAGTGGAATGTCTGTCTGCCCAGAGAGGTTGGTTCCATAGAGATTAGAAGAGTGATGGCCGTGGACAGAAGGTCCTGTGTGAAACCTTCATCCCTGTCTGGAAGAGACGGGCCAGACACGTCCTGAACCAGCGGTCCTCACTGCTGGGAATCTGCACCTGCTCTGACCAGTCGCAAGCCTGACAACCACATCTTATAGTGTGACTACCTCAATTGTAGCCTATAAAATAAACATGCAACAGTAGGAGGAAAACATGTGTGATTATAATCCATTGGAACAATGAACCATGGAGTCCATTATGTTTCTCCAGGAAGAGATGCTCAGTTTTGAGTATTGATATTGCATCAACTATCAGAATGATGGGCTATGTGTATAAATGCACATTGTATTTTCTGATAATAATAAAACATGTCAACTCCACCAGGCCACGGTTATTCCCCTGGTTGGGGGCTTACGGGGCTGTCCTCTGGATAACCTTCCCTGTGTCCGAGGAGAATATGCCAGGCTGTTAAGTGTAAAGACTTTAACAGGGGACAGCAGCCAATCGGTGACCAGCATGCCTTCTTTTCATCAACACAGTTCTTGCATCACAACCAATCATGCCTCTGTGTCCCTGTCTGACACGAGCAGTGCCGGCACTGGGCAGTCCAAACATCTGATCCTGTCATCCCGGCACAAATGTAATAAAAATACATTTAAATAAGTATTCAGACCCTTTGCTATTGATCTCAGGTGCATCCTGTTTTCATTGATTATCCTTGATATGTTTTAACAACTTGACTGGACTCCACCTCTGGTAAATTCAATAGATTGGACATGATTTGGAAAGGCACACACCTGTCTATATAAGGTCCCACAGTTGATAGTGCATGTCAGAGCACCAAGCCATGAAGTCGAAGAAATTGTCCATAGAGCTCCATGACAGGATTGTGTCGAAGCACAGATCTGGGGAAGGGTACCAAAACATTTCTGCAGCATTAAGGATCTCCAAGAGCACAGTGGCCTCCATCATTCTTAAATGGAAGAAGTTTGGAACCACCAATATGCTGGTGGCAGCATCATGCTGTGCGGATGTTTTTCAATGACAGGGCCTGTGAAGACTAGTCGGGATCGAGGCAAAGATGAACGGAGCAAAGTACAGAGAGACCCTTGATGAAAACCTGCTCCAGAGCGCTCAGGACCTGACAACGACAACA